>NW_007247325.1:240977-343455 GCF_000164805.1 Carlito syrichta
CCTTTACATGAGATGCAATTGTGGTGACCCATCCCATGAGTCCTTTAACCAGCTTAGTATCTACTCGGGTGGAATTGATGATTACGATGGGTGTACGTAGTTCTCCAAGCAGCTTATCAAAGTTCTCTGACCAATTACCTGTAAGATAGCTGGAAAGGTTACGGGATAGTGCCGCAGCGTGGCTGTAGTTGTTAAAAGGCACATTAGTAATGCAGAGCCCAGGGTAGCTCCATTGGCATCCAATACGAGCTAACTGCAGGGCAATATCAACCTGTTCTTGAACAAGGTCGACCCTTTGATTTAAGATAAGAATGCCTGCCTTTAGGGTGCTATCTATGTTTCTCTGGGTATCCAGGGCTTGGGCCACAGCAGAAGACAAGTTGTTAACAGCCTCCGCCATTTGAATGGTGGTGGTTAGAGAAATGGCCGCAGCGGTTGCTGCCGCCATGGCAATGGCAATAGCACTAACAATAGCTGCGATAATTCCAAAATCCCTTTTTTGCCTAAACAAAGCCATAGCTGAGGGGGCCTCTACTGGCCAGGGCACAAAACGCGGCACCCGGGCTACTATAGCCAAAGGATGGGTGGACGCGTTCCAGCACCTGGAATAACTACAAAAAGCAAGCTGGATACTATTATTGCTAGCAGTATCGTTACAAACAATAAACAAAAATGGGGGCCAAACACACACTGGCGTTGGCCCAAAGGTAACATACTTTCAGCAGGCTTTTGAGAGCCTGTTGAAGCGTCTGCGCCGATGTGGTGTTACCCATAGTCCTAAATAAGCTTGTCCCTGTTAACCGGGAACCTTATTGTCTCAACCGAGAGCCTTGCCTGTCCCACTTACCTGGGAACTTACCCTGTGACTAGTCACCCTGTCCGCGATGAGTTCTGAACAGCTGAGGGTCCCCGTACGGGCCACCACTTGTCGCTCACCCCTGACCAGCAGGAAGGAGGCAACAACAACATGTTCTTCTCAAAGCGGTTTATTCAGCCTTTGCACCATGCCAGCTTCTTCTTCTTCTTCTAGTTTCTTCTCCGTTGTCCCGTACTTATATCCCTTGGTCTCCACCCACAAGTCTCGTACCAGCGTGTCAGCAGTTCATAGGCTCTGCAGCGTTGCACTTGCGTGGTGCGCAGTGAAGGAGGGCCCGGCGGTATATCATGCGCCTAATCATGGGACTTGGCAGAGGTCCCGGGCGCCATCTTGGCTCAGGCCGTGCTCTCCACAACCCAGCATATCCATTTTTGGGTATGTACCCCAAAATAATCTAAAGCAAAGTCTCAAATAAATATCTGTACACTTATCTTCATAGCAGCATTATTTTCAATAGCCAAAAGATGGAAATAAACTAAGAATCCACTGATAACTAAAAATGGTATACACATGCAATAGAATATTATTTCATCTAAAAAGGAAATTTTGACACATGATACAACATAGGTGAACCATAAAGACCTTATAAGTGAAATAAGCCAATCTCAAAAGGATAAATACTATATGAATCCACATATATGAGGTACCAATAGATATCAAATACATAGAGTGTGGGCATGTAATTGTGAAGTTTTTAGGGACAGTGGCGAACGGTAATGAATTGTTTAATGGGCATAGCATTTTGTGTTTTGTTATTGTTGTTGTTGTTGTTGCAAGAGGAAGAGAATTCTGGAAATTAGTTGCATAAAAACGTATAATTTACATAACATTACTAAACTATCCAATTAAAATCGTCAATGGTAAATCTCTTCCATGGTGAAATCTCTGATGTTTAATGATATCGGAGTTGTGCCTAAAGAATTCCCCACGTTCGCTGAGCACATAAGCCTCTCGTCATTGTGAATTTTTCTGGTGATGAACCAGGTGAGACTTTCTAATGAAGGCTTTCTGGCATTCACTGCACTCATAAGGCCTTTCTCCACTGGATTTTCTGGTGTTCAACAAGTATATGTTTATGGCAAAAGGCTTTTCCACATTCTCTGCACTCATAAGACCTTTCTCCAGTGTAATTTCTACAATGTTTAATGAGGTTGGAGTTGTACCAAAAGAATTTCCCACATTTATTGCATTCATAAGGCCTTTCTCCATTGTGAACCCTCTGATGTCTAATGAGGCTGCAGTGGTACCTAAAGAATTTCCCACATTCACTGCATTTATAAGACTTTTCTCCTGTGTGATTTCTCCAATGTTTAACGAGGCTGGGGTTGTACCTCAAGAATTCACCACATACACTGCATTCATAAGGCCTCTCTCCAGTGTGAATTCTCTGATGTCGAATGAGTGTAGAGATATATCTAAAGAATTTCCCATAATCACTACACTTGTAAGGTCTTTCTCCGGTATGAACTCTTTGATGTTTAATCAGTGTGGAGCTGTTCATAAAGAATTTCCCACATTCCCTGCACTCATAGGGCCTTCCTCCAGTGTGAATTCTCTGATGTCTAACAAATGTAGAGCTGTACCTAAAGAACTTCCCACAAATGTTGCACTCCAGTGTGAACTCTCTTATGTCTCAGGAGTCTGTAGTTGTACATAAAGGATTTTCCACATTCTCTGCACTCATAAGTCCTTTCACTGCTATGAACTGTCTGATGTTTCAAGAAGTTAGCACTGTACCAAAAGAATTTCCCACATTTGTTACATTCATAAGACCTTTCTCCTGTGTGGATTTTCTGGAGCTCAAAAAGTGAATATTTGCAAGTGAATGTTTTCCCACATTCACTGCATTTGTAATCATTTTGTCCAGTTTGAAAGACTTGGCTGTCCTCTGTGTCCCTGTGTGGCTTCCAGCCACTTTGAGGGGCCTGGTGTTGGAGAAGACCTGAGGTGGCTGGCAAATCCTTCCAACCCTTACTGCATGTGAAGGTCCTCTCTGCCACACTGATTCCATGGTTCTTTCCAAACGAAAATATCCAATTGCCCTCTCTGGAAAGATTCTCTCCAATTTACTGCTTTCAGTGTTGAAAAAACTCTGCCTCACAAATATATATCTTTTGTGCAGGATAGGTTCCACTGGGCTCAATCAAGCACAGAATGTCTTTCAAGAGTGGGTCACGTGTCTCACTAGGCTGGACCTACGAGTGGATAGACAGGGTATTGGATTCATGACCTGTGATGCTGCTACAGAAACACCTTGATCTGAAAGTGGCTCCTCATTCTCAGCTCCATGCCAACAACCTAGTGAGGACAAAAGTGCCAAATTCTCCAGCATCACGTCGTGGTAGAGCAATCTCTGAGCTTCATCAAGGGGACCCCACTCCTGGTAGATATAAATGGCCATGTCCTCAAAGACCATACGGCCCCCACCCACCGGCCAGGGAGGCTCAGGGCCAGAGCTGCGTCGACGGAGGTGAGGAAAGGATCCCGCTGCCCTGACCCAGTCGCCGGGCTTCATGCCCGCCTGTGTGTGACCTGGACGGGGCAGCTCCTTGCACTGCCCCACTTCCCCTCGGTCACGGCTGAGCGTGCCATAGGCCCAAGCGGGCGAAAACCCACAACGACCCAGACGACTGCCACCGGGACTTGCCAGCTTGCTTTCTTTCTCCCTCCCCTCCTCTCCCCTCCCCTCTCCTTCCTTTCCTTCTTCCTGTGAAAGGAGTTTATTAGGCAACAAAGCTCTCTAGAAAATGAGAGGGGGCCCGGAGTGGGTTATCCCTAGGTTCCATTTCATTAAACTCTCTGTTCATGAACATTTAAAAATCTGGTCAGTGAAATGAACCACTGCTATTGTTGTAAACTCAGATCTCCTTGCTTATTCTTATCCCATTGTCTAGAAGAAATTAAAGATAATTACATTAAGTCACATGGATAAGAGTCTTTCTAAGTTTCCCATATCTTCTACTGAGAACATTTTGGTAATTAGCAATTTTCTATAATACTATTTATTACATATTTATATTTCATAATAATACTATTGGATGTAGTTATCTCATGATTTTAAAATATCTTATGTGATTATATCTCCTTCTGATTCTAAATGTACACATCTGTGTTTTCTGTCTTTAATATCAATATTTCTTCCTTAAATATTTTTCATTTGATATTCAGAATACAGTAAAAGATCAGATTTTATCATTTTATACATTATAAAATGAGTTATTATGCAATTTTTTAAAGATTATTTCATATGCTAATTAACTATTCTTGGTAATTTAGGTAGTGAGAAGGTAATGATAGGTAAAACCATAGGTGTCTTAGTACAAATCAAGGCAGTGCCAACAAACTGTACTGCTAATTTTTGCCTATTTTTACTACCATGTACTTGCAGAAAAAATCAGTTTCCTTTGAACAAAGCAGTCTTCAACAAAGCAATACAAATTATTAAGTGTATAGAATTTTGACCGCAAGTGTGCATCTTCTTAATATTCTATGTGATGAAATGGGAAGTATACATCAAGTATTTTTGCTACATACCTAAAGTACAATGGTTATCTCAAGGAAAAAATTGTACAATTATTTTAATTGAGAGCTGAACTACTGCCTTTTTCACAGAACAACATTTTCACTTCAAGGGACAACTGACAGATAAACTGCGGTTATTTAGACTTAGGTGCTTGGCAGACATTTACTTGAAAATGAATGGAGTGAGCCCATCACTTCAAGAAAACAATGACAGCATTTGTTGCCAAAGATTAAATCTAATCCTACAAGTAAAACTTAGACTTTTCAAAAACAGCCATTTTAGATGGCATGGTAGAGGAGATCCCATTGGAAGAAGTGACATTTGAGTAGATATCTGAATAAAATGAAAAAAATAGGTTATATGACTCTATTAGGAAAGCTTTGTGTCCATACAAGTGCTCAAATAAGTGTCTTCTATCTATCTATCTATCTATCTATCTATCTATCTATCTATCTACATATATATATTTGTAGAAAACAAAATTATATACATCCTTTGAGGACTGACAACAAATATATGAACATTTGTGGTATCCTAGCAAACCGTGGTACTGACTGAAAAATGTTTTTGGTATGTTGAAAAGTAACTTTCGCCTTTGCATTTATTATAGCCACATATAATGCTGAATTGAGTCTCAGAGTAGCTGGTAATTTAGGTGGTCATTACCCTGCACTATGTCTATTTCCACTTGATTGCTAGGTGTTCATTTCTGTTCTAACGTTGTAGTACTCAGAGTTGTCACTGGATGATTGACAAGCTATTTCTAGATCTCAGACTTCTTGTACTTCCCAGCAATTAGACCATGTATAAATAATTTGGACTGTAGGATGAAATTCAATATAAGCTAACATAATTTCTGTTTCATATCTATTGATAGTTTTAATATAAACATGTAGGAAAAAGGAAAACATGGGCCAGCAAACTGTAAACATATAAATTATCTTATTAAATGTCAAACATTCAACTAGGCACTTTATATGTCTTATTCTACTTATTTTTCTTAACAACTCTGTGAAATAGTATGAACTCCATTTTGTAGGTGAAAAACTGTGATTTAATACAGAATTTAAGGAACTTGTACAAGACCATTCAGAATGTGACAGATGGAAAAATAACATGAAACCAGAAAAGACTGATTCTACATCCTACTCTCTTTCTAGTTTTCCTTCTTCATAAAATTGAAAGCTGCTGTTAATATTGTGCTTATGATTTCTCCTTATTGAAAATTTTTGAATACCTTAGAACTGTCCTTGGGATTAAAACTAGCTTCAAAGCATATTTTGCATATGTCTTTAGATTCTAACCCTTCACCAGCTCCCAAAATGTTAACATTCCCTGTTCATGAGACATATTCCCAAATATGAAACACATTGTTTTTTCTCTAATGTGTGTCATTTCTCTGATGTCTTAGCCTTTATTATAGGTTAAGTTACAGAAACCAGGAAGTCATAATGAAGTGCTTTAAAAGCAAGATTTCTTTAAATTTTTGTTTTGGAACTCAAACAGCTTTTATTAATGGAAAAGAGAACCAGGCAGCTGTTGTAAGTCCAATTCATACTCTGATCCTCTCACAAAACAGAAACAATATATTTGCTCATGAGGAACAATTCTATAATATTTGTCTAGAGCAACTCTGTTCGATTGAACATTGTGTGATGGTAGGAATGTTCTGTATTTGCACTGTGCGGTAGAGTGACCACATGTAGCTATTGAGCATTGAAGGGTAGCTAGTGTAACCAAGACATTGAATTTTTAATTGTATATTATTTTAACTCCTTTAAGGAGCCTTAAGTGGCTGGCAGCTCCCACATTGTACAGCATAGGTCTAGAGACACATAAGATAGAAAAACTGAAAGTAGAAAAGGAACACTGATGAATGAGAGGCAGCAACTTAAGAATAAAAAAAAGCACAGCTAATTCCTTTCCCTTTGCTCCCATTCCAGTCATTGTAAGCTCATGCTCTTTTTTAAAATGACCTCTTGTATCCTCTGATAAGAAAAAAAATAACAAATAATATTTAAGTTAGGGAAGGTCTTTGTTTGCAAGGTGAGTTACTATTTCATATAAATACTAATGTAAATAGACAGTTTTTTTCCTCAAGATCTTGGGAGGACATGTCATTGATTGAGGGTGCATGATTAAATATAATACTTGTACTTTATAAAATCATGAAATTTCAACATTCTGAGCTTGCTGTTGGTATGTCTTCTTTACTGTTTCCCTTTATATTCTTCTACAATCTTTGTGACTATATGGGTTCACCAGAATGATTAAAAAATGTGTGTGCAAAAGAAAAAAATTAACTGCATGAAAATATGTTTTAAAAAGAAAACATAAATCATAGTATATCAAAATGAATAATGCTTACATGGCCTTGATAATCAAGCACTGATTAGTAGCTAAAAATTATGATTTTTCATACTGAATAGGAGAAAGAGAATGTCTTTATCTGTTATAAAGGGAAGGCAATACATACTACACAGAGGTATAAATTAACAAGTGGCTTTTGTACATTGCATAAAAATATGGAGATAAATATCATAACAGAAAACTAAAAGAGTAAGACGTGATTGACATTGGGGGTTAGTAATAGATAGTGGGATTTTCAACATTATGTATTTTTTAACTGTGTCCATATTTCCTTGACAAATATTTTTACATAAACAAAAATGGGGAATATGGACTAATCACGGAAGAAAACTGCAACAGTTTATAAATCCAGTAAAAAATCTCTCAAAATAAATGTTGCAGTAAGCCTGATGCATCAAAAGTCCCAACACTTAATTTTATTATAATGGCTGAATATATATGTAGAGATCCATCTAGGCAGAAATGGAATTATATGAGTAATTTAGTTTTAATCTCAGGGCCCAGACTCTTTGAGCTGGAAGGCACCATAGAGATCATCTGTTCTTTTCTTTGCACTTTCCAGTCCATCTACCATTCCCTTTATAGCACAAAAAGCCAGAGGCATGAACACATTACAGCCCCACAGAAGGGTGCGTCCAACTGCTGCCTGCCTGACTTGGCTATCATTTGGCAGATAAGAATAGCCAAGGTAGGGACTCTTAACTCCCTATAAATTAGAGACCCTTGATTTCCTACAAAGTAGGGAATCTATGAGGACAGAAATCAAATAATCTGATTAATAAAGTATTATTGAGTTAATAAAAATGTGTTATTGAGTTAATAAAAGTGTTGAGTTAGATTTTCTTATTGTTAAGCTCACTATTTTAAATACTAACAAATTTAAAGTAGCTTCCATTTTAAATCTTCCATAGATTTTCACTGAACTTAGATTGTAAAGACCTTATGTTTAGGTATATAAAAATGTAGCTAGATTAGACAAATTGAGATAAGCACCCACTATAACAATCTTTATTTTGCTCTAGAGTGGGAAGTGTTGCTCAAAGTTCAACTCTCTGAGGCACACTGAGGCATTTTCTTATCCCAAGTGATTTGTAAACAAGTTGTACTTCTGGTCACTTTTATCATTGGACTTGGAAACTGTAATAGCTTTTCATTCCCAGAAGTGTTCTTTTGTGGTATGATATTATGGTTATTCATTTGGCCCTCTCTACAGTTGTAGTCGGATGTATTAACTTCACAATACATTAGAGGAGTTCTTAGAAAACCTTTTTGGCAGGGTTTTAAAGTTATTTCTTTTTTCTATCCACAGAAAATCCTACTTCTCACACTGCCCAATTCCAGGGAACATGGAGCAGGCTCTGAATTGTGCAACATGAATATGGGCCTGTGGATCTTTTGAGGTGAGAATGTTGTTGAGCCAAAAGACTTGGAAGGGATAAAAACTAAAACAGCTGGTTAGGTATTATATGCCAGGAGTGCAGATATGTCTGACAAATTACTGAAATATAAATCTGGCAGACAAATATCATAGGTAGTTGCAGAAGAATTTGAATTAAATGAATTCACGGAATATTTACACTTTTTCATTTTTCATAGTCATGGCCTGTATGCATGAAAGAAAAGTAGATTCCATGTGAATTTATCTTATCGCTCCAAGGAAAATTTGACCTTTAACATCAGCTTTATTTGGTATCATATATTTTGCACTAGTAATAAAGGAAATTACTAGACTGAACTACTAAAGTAAATTATTAATTATATCATTTAAAAATTATAAATATAGTATAAGGTAAATTCTATTCTATAATGTGCCCATAAAAGTAAAAATTATTGCTTTTCTTATTGAGTTTGTATCTTGACCAAAGTCTATAGTCTTTCCACTTTTGAATTTTATCTTCTTAGCAATGAAGAGCCTTCAAGGACTCCCTGGAGACACTGGCATAATTATCTCCCAGTAATTCTGTTTCAACTCATTAAGGATCTTCTGGGATGCCATGAGGTCAACATAGAAACTACATTATGCTTAAGTGTGAACTTAAGAGGAATTCCAAGCAAAAAGTTGTAATACTATTTTTTGTTTGTTTGTTTTTACCAGCAGACAATTTTTAAAAATCCTTAATAGTCTTATATATATATTTATTCTCCTAAAAAATATATGCATCAACACAGAAATTAAAACCTACTTTTAAATTAGTGGTTGAACAGCCCAATGCTTTATATTTGGCTGTTTGGATTTTGTGACTATTGTCCAAATTAAACAGAAGCGAACTATTTCCTATAGGGACCCAAAGTACAGGGAGCTGGCAAGCAATCACTGGCTATTTTTAGAATCCTTCCTGTATGATTTATCTTCCTCTTGCATCATAAATGGAGCTGTATTTAAACTACACTGTTGTACACAGAAGAGTCACCTAGTTAACATAAAACAACGTAAATGTATTTCTGCTGCTACAGCAGTTTTTGAGGATGTACTTGAATTTCTATGAAATGACAATAAATTAATCATAGAGAGCCCCATCTTAGTCAAGTTATTACTATACTACTTCCTAGTTATTGATGAAAAGGTTGAACCTGGTAAAGGGCAGTCAGATGTAGTAAAATGTTATCTTATATGCTATAGTATTTCCCAGAATGCTATATTATGTGCAAAATGCCATATGAAATTCTATTGAGATATCAACATTGAGAATAAATCTTGGCCAAATTAAGTAACATTTATTGAGTACTTATGCGCTCAGAAATACACTGTGTTTTACACACCTGATTTTCCTAGAAGATAGTTTTATAAGCACTATTTTTTTGTCTTACTATTGAACACCTACTGTAGGTCCCAACAGGAAAGAGAAGGCATACTAGAAGTGTAACTAAGGAGATTTTGGTGAAGGACAAATTACAAGGGTGTAGGAAGGGTTGAGGGAATCAGAGGAAAAGAATAAGAGCCTAAGAACCAAAACAGAAGTCAGACCTCTAAAGGGCAAGAACAGGAAACAAGGAAGCAGTTACCAGAACCCAGGGATCTTACAACTTTTGAAAAGCTGTAAAGGGCAACTGTGGCCTTAAATAGACATACACAACCACTATGAAAGAGTTGCCTGGGGAACAAGTATCCAACTTAAATTTATTTTCTCCTAGATCCCCTGGAAGTGCTTTCCACTAGCAAACTTCAGAACACGAAAAATAAAACTGCAAGTTGTTCAGAGATGCAGTCTATAGAAGCCCACCTCTCTTAGCACAGAACAGGCAGGAAAAAAACTTGGTCAGATCTGATAGAGCCAATGGAAAATATCTAGCATAGGAATAGCTAAACCCTCGGGTTGCAGACCAATACCAATTCATGGCCTGTTACGAACCAGGCCGCACATCAGTAGGTGAGCAGTGGGTGAGCAGATGGTCAGATCAGCAGCGGTATGAGATTCTCATAGAATCATGAACCTTACTATGAACTGCACATGTGAGGTTGTGAGCTCCGGAGAAGTGAATGCCTGATGATCTACCTACACCCAACTCCCTACCCCTATCTGTGAAAAAATTATCTTCCACACACCGGTTCCTGACATCAAAAAGGTTGGGGACTGCTCATCTAGCACTATGTTCCTGACATATTTTGAGGCAGTAAACAGAAAAATTCCTGTTGCAGAATATTTACATTCTAACAGGGTGACAAAGAAAATAAACAAAATAAATAAAATATATAGTATGCAACAAAGTGATAAGGCTTGGGCAGGAAAACTAAGAAACCCAAAAGAATAGAGAAGAGAACAGAGAGTGAAGAAATTGGGTTTGGGAGAGCTATAAACAGAATTGTCTGGAAAATGCTCACTGAAGAAAATATTTGATTAAAGAACAAAGGAAGCTAAATGACCATCTTCTGGTTTGTGGAAGATAATCTAGGGAGCATTGACCTAAAAAGAAGAGGCTAAAGCACAAAATATAATTTAACAAGTTTACCTGAGCCAAAGTAAGGATAGCTGCTTGGAAGACTCAGATACAAGTTACCTTAGATATGAGCTCCGTTCGTCTTTTGTTACAAGGAGTCCTTTAAAGCCAAAATATATATATTTAAAAGAGGAAAAAAGGAGGAAGACAGAAGAGGTGATACAAAGTTATTTGTCAGGGATTCTCACTGGTTTATAGAAATAACATTGATTAGTGATTGGTTAACCATTGTTAATCTATAGAGTGTGAAATGTGTCCAATGCAGTATTATTAGGTTAATTCATAACTACTTATGGCAATAGTAAGAAGTTTCAATAAACGAAACATAGCTCAAAAGCAGGGAAGTAGGATATGGTTGCGGTCTCATTTTAATGTCCCTCTGAGCATTAATTTAAAGACTGACATTCCTGAACTAAAATTTATCTTTTTTCCCCCCAGAAGAACACATTTCAAGCAAAGGGACTAGCAAGCATAAATCTCTAGGTGAGAACATGATAGTATGTTAGCAGTGAAGGAGAAAAGCAAGCCAATATGGCCATTGAGAAAGAATAAGGGCTATGGGATGGGATGAGACAGATGGGAGCCAGACAATGTAAAGCCTTGCAGGTCTTGCCAAGGAGTTCAGTGTTAGTCTAAAAGCAATGAATAGCCACTGAAAACTTGAAAGAGGATGTTGAGGGGATTATTAGATCCACATTCCAGAAAGATCATTCCAGCTGCAGCAAGAAGTGACAGGAATATTTTGGTCATGATGTGAGGTGGGTGGCTGAGGAAAGGGCAAGGAGGAGAGATGTAGGTGGTCCAGGTAACTGCACTCACACAAATGTCAAACATGGCAGCTGGGAGGAGGGTGGTAGCAGTGATATGTGAGATGTAGAAGTTACATGTCCCAGTAAAGCACTGAATATGGAGGCTCCCTGTCACAGGACAGGTAACACTGGAAAAGGATCATGTTTATCTTTAATTCAGTTTCCCGTGTATTGAGGTGCTTTTCTGACACACAGAAGAAGCCAGTTTAACTGTTGGTATTTTCTTTGGAGCTTAGAAGGCAGGCCTGGATTAGAGATGTAGAAATCTGTGAGACTTCTAGCCATCATCCTTCATGCAGTAAATAAACCACAGACATAGGAGTAATTGGATTGGGAGAGTGTATAGGTTAGGAATAGTGGAATAAGACCAAGCTTTGAATTGTTTCAAATTACAGCAGACAGAGAAGAATGAATTTGAAAAGGGTCCCATATACATGAGCACACAAACACACATATTTTTAAAATCTTTGACCTTATACTAGAAGGTACTATAATTAATGTTCTAGTTATTAACTTAAGCATGAATGGCTACAAAAACTATAGCTAATGGGAGGCTATACCTAAAGATTGGTTCTAATATTAATGTTTCATTTCTCCTCATTGAGATGTGGACTGGACCTCAGTATTTTCAGAAAATAGCTTTTTCCCCCAGTTTACACAATTTTAAAAATCATAATCCTTTGTTGATATCCTTCCTCAGACATTTGCAGATATCCTTCCTATACCTAAATAGCTATTCTTTTGTTTTGTAAAAGCATATTTATTCCAAATGTCTTCAATTCCAGCATTTTGGTCATATCTAAGAAAAGATAACCTTAGATTTTGTCATTTCTTTGTTCAAAAATATCACTCATTTTCTTCTGCTTATCTTTTCCAAGGGATTTTACAGACCTAATTTTCCTTTGTTATACCAAGAAATTCACCATTTACTGTCACCCAGCATTTTAAAAAGCCAATTCTAGAAGCAGCAGGTAACAAGTTTTAAGCCAAAAAATATCTAGAGCCTTTTGGAATGTAAATTGCATATCAATCAGAAACAAGAAAAACAAAAATTGTTGGTAGATCCTTTTCACTGAATTGTCTTAAATAATTGTTTTTTGTTTTTGTTTTTTGTCATGCAATGATTGCTTATGCCTTAATTTATAACAATTTGTGGTTATTCCAACCTTCCCACAAAGGATTCCTGGCATTTATAGTTCCTTTCTGCTTAACGACAAGTGTATTACTTTTTTCAACAGTTGAGCTGCTCATTGCCCCTCATTATCTCTGACAATAGAGTGACTGATTATCACCCTGGGATAAAGAGTCTTCAAAGCATTTTTTCAGATATATGGAAATCTTACTTGTTCAGAAGAATACTTTTTGAAGTGAAAAAAATAGTGTAAAATGGAACAAATTCTCTAGAAATTAAACAGAAGGTTAACTTTGAGATAGTAATATGTTACTTGTCACTAAACGTGTTAGGAACATTCATTACCAAGTACACCATTAATTTATGAAATCTTCATTCCAGGCTCAACAATTAGAATATTGATATATATGACCAACATGGTCTTTCTTTAACACTTCTCTCAGTTCAGTTGACTAAACTTTAGACAAGCTTCTTCCTGTCTAATAGGCTCCTGACCCCTTTCTTAGGATATGTGCTTTAAGAAAAGTTGCACGGGTAAATTTCTTCTCTGTCCTTTTGAGATGTAAATCTACTATAACCAAGGGAGTAAATCTTTTGGAAGGTAATCATCAAGAAAGATAGATCCCCTACCCCCCAGTCTTCCTGAGAGGGTAGGAGACTAACTACTGTAAGTGCTAATTAGGAAACATGGAAGGTCTAATTATATCGATCAACCACACCCCCATCCCCATCCCCAAGTTCTTCAGTACCTTTTCACTCTTCTACCTTTTGTTTTGTCGAGTTAAGTCCTGCCTTTCTTTCATATTGCAATAGTCTCCTCTACTGTAACAGTCTTGAATAGAGTCTTTCTTGACTGTTTAACCAGTCTGGTGCAATTCTCTTTAACATAGTAAAAACTATATAAATATTTGGGTCAATTGGATAGAGATTCAATCCTGACTTGCTTTGTGGACTTCATTCACTCAGTTGAGAAGAGTGGATACAAAATTAATGAGTCTGTAATGCTCAATGTTTCTTACCAAGTTTATTGGATTCTCATTGTTTCTCTACAGTTTTGAAATTAAAATAAATATAATGACCTTGGTCCGAGTAGTTTTTCCAAATATAGCTTCCAATTCTCTCTTCTCTTTTCTTTAAATGTTTGCAACATCCATGATACATTTTTAAAATTAGATAAATTTTTAGGGATATCTTGATTATAAAATTATATAAATTACTTATTATACTGAAAATTTAAAAATTATTTTAACCTTAAGTAGTTTTTCTTTCAAGTTACTATAGTTAAAAAAAAAAAATAGAGGTGAGAGAGTCAACTGAATACCGCATGTTCTCACTTGTATGTGGGCCCTGAACACTAGTCACAATAGCACAATGATGGAATCTACAGATACTAAGCCCTGCTAGGATAGAGAGAAGAAGAAGGGAGGGGAGTATGTGGTAACACAATGGGTACCTGGTCCACTACCAAAAAGAGATAAGGTCAGTTAGAAACCCAAACTTCATCTGAATGCAGCTTACTTATGTAGCAAATCCTCACTTGTATCCCAAAACTCAAAAAATAAAAATAAAAAACCAGAGCTAATAGTGCTACTGAACTCTTCACAAATAAAAGAGAAAGCACAACTTGTTGAGAATAAAGACATGTATTAACATACTCTAAAATACAAAGCTAATGACCAAATATTTTTGTATATAACACCTGAGGCAATGATAATTTCTGAGTTATAAAAACAGAAGTTTGACATATACTATTTATATTATGCAACCTCTGGAAACTTTATAAAATTTTACCTTACACTACCTGAATTTATTCCAAATTAGAAACAAATTGTTCATGGAATAAACATTTCGGTTAATAATTTTATCCATTGCATGCTCCTTCATCCCAGGTTGCTGTTCATTCTTTGTCCAGTTTTGTGCTCCAGGAGTCTGACTCTGACCTCCAATTGGACTACACAGATGGAAGACCCTAGCAGGTGATTAGAGGATGATGTCTGTCCTGCATGTGCACTCTCTCCATGGCTCTGGTTCTTTTCTGGTGGCCCATACCCAGTGCTTGGTCTCTCATAGATTCCAGTAACACTGTTATACTCCCCGCCCTTGTCGCTTCAGGTCTGAGGTGATGATTCCCCTAAATGCCTCAGGGTTTGCCATTCTTTGGTTTCCTTCATTCTGTACTCATCTCTATAAAGAATTCAGCCATAACACTTACATCAGTCAATCACTTTGAGGATGCCATCTGTCTCCTGCCTGACACAGTGTTTGTCCTATCAATATTACATATAAACTGAGCTCAGGTTCCTAACATGGACTACTAGAGGAATTGGCATTATATTTTTAAATAAAGCACCTTAAATTTTTTTTTTTTTTTTTGAATTGGAGTCTCACTCCATTGCCCAGACTGGAGTGCAGTGGCACTCTCACAGCCACCCTAGCATTGTCCTGCTGGACTCCAGCAATCCTTCCACCTCAGCCTTCCAAGTAGCTGTAACTACAGACACGTACTACCACTTTCATCTAATTTTTTATTTATTGTAGAGACAAGGTCTTGCCATATTGCCTGAGTTGGTCTCGAACCCGTGGGTTCAGGCAATCCACTTGCCTTGGCCTCCCCAAGTGCTGGGATTATAGGCTGAGCCACTGAGCCTGGTCAAAATCTTTTCTTTTAAAAGACAGTGAAGCCGGGCTCGGTGGCTCAGCCTGTAATTCCATGGCTTTGGGAGGCTGAGATGAGTGGATTGCCTGAGCCCGCGGGTTCGAGATCTGCCTGGGCAACTTGGCGAGACCTCATCTCTACAATAAATCAAACATTAGCTGGGCGTGGTAGCGCGTGCCTGTAGTTCCAGCTACTTGGAAGGCTGACGCGGCAGGATCGCCGGAGCCCAGCAGGTCGAGGCTGCGGTGACCAGGAGCGGCCACTGCACTCCAGTCTGGGCAACAGAGTGAGACTCCAACTCTGAATAAATGAATAAATAAATAAATAAATAAATAAATGACAGTGAAATATCACTTCACAGTTATCTTCTTTGCTTTTTTATAAATTTGTATTGACAAAATTTTCAACCATGCACATTAGTAGGGTTAGAAAAACTCCAGACTCTCATCACTTAGCTTCAAAAATAATCAGTATTTTGCTGTACTTGTTTCAATCTACCTTCCTAGATTTTGTAATGGTATAGATAAAGTAAGTATGCATTTTCTAAAATTTTTATTGGATTTTTACAAATTATAATTGCATATATTTATAGTGTGCAAAGGGATGCCATATGAATAAAAGCTAATTAACATATCTGTCACTTCAAATACTAATCGCTATTTCCTGCTATCTAACTGAAACAGTGGACCCTTTGAGCAACATCTCCCTGTTTGGAAGCCACCATTCTGCTCTCTGCTTCCATGAGTTTGACTGTTTTAGATTCCACATGTGAGAACACATAGTATTGGTCTTTCTGAATCTCCAGATTGATCCTTATTGTCTTAAATAGCAAGATTCCTTTTTATTTTAAAGGTGACTATTATTCCATTGTGTATATAGATCATATTGTCTTTATTTATCAGTTGATGGACACTTAAGTTGGTTTTATAACTTGGCTATTGCAAATAATACTTTAATAAACATGGGAGTACAGATATTTCTTTCACATACTGACTTCGGATATTTTGAATATATACTTGGAAATAAATTATTGGATCATATGGTAGTTCTATTTTGAACTTTTTGAAGGACCGCCAAACATTTTTACCATATTGGTTATACTAGTTTACTTTCCCACCAACATGGCACAATGGTTTCATTTTCCACATTCTTGTCGATATGTTTTATTTTTCCATTTTTTTATGATAGTCATTCTGATAGGTTTGAGGTGATATCTCATTGTGATTTTAATTTGCATTTTCCTAATGATTAGTAAGCAGAACAAAACTCAGTTCAATACCTCTTGGCCATTTGTATGTCTTCTTTTGAGAAACTATATTCATAGCCTTTACATTTTTCAGTTGAGTTATTTGTTTTCTTACTATTGAGTTGTTTGAGTTTCTTATATATTTTGGATATTAACCTTTTATTAGAAGTATGGTTTGCCAATATTTTCTTCTGCTGCCTCTTCAATCCATTAATTGTTTTCTTTACTGTGCAGAAGCTTTATAGCTTGATATATTCCCATTTATCTATTTTGTTGCTGTTGCTTAAGTTTTTGGAATCAAATCCAAAAAATTATTGCCCAGATCAATGTCATATAATTATTTTCTGCATTTTCTTTCAGTAGTTTTGCAGTTTTAGATATTTTTGTTTAAACCTTAATCCAGTTTGAGTTTATTTTTGTGTATAGTTTGAGATAGGAGTTCAATTTTATCCTTTTGATTGTGGATATAGTTTTTCTAACGTCATTTATTAAAGAGACTGTTCTTTCCCCATTGTGCATTCTTGTCACCTCTGTGGAAAAATCAGTTGGCTATAAATGCATGGATTTATTTCTAAGCTCTCTATTCTGTTCCATTGGCCTATGTGTCTGTTTACATAGCATTAACTTGGTATTTTAATTAGTATAGCTTTGTCATATAGTTTGAAGTTCATAGGTGTAATACCTTCATCTTGATACTTTTTGCTCAAAACTGCCTTAGCTAGCCGGGAATTTTTCACATAACTTTTAGATATTTTTTTTCTATTTTTTGCAAAAAATGGCTTTGGAATTTTGATAGGGATTGCATTGAGTCTGTTGATCACTTTGAGCAGTATGGACATTTTAACAATCTTAACTTTTCCAATCCATGAACACAGAATAGTTTTCTATTTTTTAGTGTTTTCCTCAATTTCTTTTATCAAAGTTTTATAATTTTCTGCATATATGTTTTTTATCTCCTTGCTTAAATGTACTTACATGTTGTATGGCTTTGTAACTATTTTAAATGGGATTATTTTCTTAATTTCTGTTTTTGGTTAGTTCACTGCCAATGTACACAAACACAACTGATTTGTGTATTTTGATTTTGTACCCTGTATTTTATTGTGTTTATGCATTGGTTCTAACAGCAGAATCTTTAGGGCTCTCTGTATATAGGATTATATTATTAGCAAACAGTGAAAATTTTACTTCTTTGTTTTCTGAGTGTCTTTTATTTCTTTCTCTTGCCTACTTGTTTTAGCAAGAATCTCTAGTTCTATTATTGAAATGGTGAGAGTAAGCATTCTTGACTTTCTTCTGATCTTAGATGAAAATCTTTCACCTTTTCACCATGAATTATAATGTTAGCTGTTGGCTTGTCATACATATATGGCTTTTATCGTATTCAAGTACATTCCTTTTATACTTAATATATTGAGTGTTTTTAGTAGGACTCTATGTTGAAATTTGTCAAATGCTTTCTCTTTATCTAATGAGAAAATGTTATGGTTTCCATCCCTCATTCTGTTAATGTGGTGTATTACATGTACAGATTTGTACATATTGCACCATTCTTGCATCTCTGGAGTATATTCTACTTGATCCTGGTGAATAACTATTTTGATGTACTATTGAATTTGATTGCTAGTATTTTGTTGATAATTTTTACATGTATGTTCTTCAGGTGTATTGGCCCATAGTTTTCTCTTTTATTGTTGTGTTCTTGTTTGATTTTAGTATCGAGAAATATTTATCCCTTAGAATGTGGGTGAATTCCTTTTCCTTCATTTTGTAAAAATAGTTTGAGAATAATTTGTTAATTCACTCTGGTCAAGCTGAAATATTTTGGTGCGGCAACTGACATAGTTATTCAGCCATGCAGCAGTATGTCTTGCTCTTTGTATTTACAGCTCGGTCATTGATCAAATGGGGATTAATGTAAGGGATACCCACATAGACTTCTGGTCATCATCATCAAACTTGAAATTTTCCGGTACTTCAGCACCCCTATATCTAATATGTATTCCTTAAATCAGGAAGACTGTGACTTATGTATTTGTTCTAGCTTTTGAATTATTTATGGTGAGAGAATAAACCCAGTACTAATTCAATTAGCCCAGCATAGCTGAAAGTCAAAGTTAGATAGATAAATTAGTAAACAAAATAAAATCAACAAAGTAGAATCAGGAATCCTGATAGCACCAATATCATCCAGGAGATACCCCAGAAAGCCCAAATCTCAAGAGTAGGGACCATGCACAGAGTAAAACAGCACCCAAGGAGAAAAAATAAAACTTAAATAAACTTTCCACTAAAGAAGAAAAGTCTAATAGGATGAAAAGAACCCACCTAACTGATTGCTAGAACCTCAATACTTCTTCTTATAAAAAGTCAGTATAATTCAGTCTCCAAATAATGTATTATTCAGAATATTCATTGTAAAATAATTTATCTAAAGATTTCTACTTTTTATAACTTGTGTTTTTTTTAAAAACAATTTCTCCCTTGTCTCATATAGTTATAACAACACTGTATTGAGAATTTTCTTTTTGAGCAACCTTAGCGTTTTTAACATTTTCAAAGACCAGATCTGTCTTGGTTATTGTTTTAATTATTAAAAAGTGTGGCAATCAGGGTTATATATAATATTAGTATGCATTGTCCTGTTATCTGTTTTATTTCCAATGAAATTATTTTGCATTATTCTTACTTTATATATAGAAAAGTATCTTTTTATAATGAATATATTGCTTTTTTTTGCTGAGATTTATTGATGTTAATAATAATTTGAGTGGAATATAGCTTTCTTTTTTATAATTTATAATGATTTTTCAAATATACTTTAATGTCCTATATAAATATAAAATCAAATATTTGTATGCTAACATTACAGAAGAAAGGTCAGAACTGCTTAATTTGTTAATGACTTGAGATAAAAAAATAGCAATCATTCATAGTCCATCATTTTTGTTAAAGTTAAGCTGCTGGTTTATAAAAGACCATACACCAATACATAATGACAGAATATACAACTGACTTTCCTACTGTAGACAAATAAAAAGATAATTACTGATATTCTGCACAATATAGGTGATTAATTTCTCATGCTGTATTGTTTTTAAAGTGCAAGATATTTTACCTTTTCAAAACTTTGGGAAGTTAGTAGTGAGTAGTTGATATTAAACATATGTTTGTTGGCAATTTCAAAAGTTATAAATAACTATTAAGCCTTACAATTATGCAACGAAATGATGAAGCTAGCAAATTATGAAAAATTTGAACGATAAAAATACATATTAGCTTCTACATTCTCTCTCCTAGGAATTGTCTGCTAAGTACTACCTGAATGCCAATGTGGTTTTAAATTCTTGAAAAGTAAAAATAAAGAGAACCTATAATAGTTGCTTTAAGCTATTACCATAAAACTCACACCCTAGGAAAAAATTCAAAAACATATTAGTATTAATTTTTCATTAAATGAATTTGATTGAGACTTCTTGCATGGGGTGTTTAATTATTCAAGCAATGATGAGTTACAGAAAGAACACGGAATGGAATCTAAAGTCAGCTAGATGCATTCTAAATTCCTACACTGTCACTTCTATCAGCGTGTTATTTTAGGCAAAACATTTAATCTCTCTGATGTTTAGTTTAGTATCTAAGCAATTCAATAATGTCTTTATTTCAAAGGTTGTGTGAGGATAAAATGTGATAGTGTAAGTAAAGCAAACTGGAATTTTTCAGAGAACAAAAAATAGTTAGATATTCAGATGCTATTAGAACCCTTTTTTTTCTCTCACCATGGTATATCTCTATCTACTGCACTAATTCATATCTCTGCCTTACCTCCAAATTATAAGAAATGGGCTACTTACACTTCTACCAAAGATTTATCTGACACTGTGCCCTGGATCCCACCTGCTTTTTCATAATCTTGATTTATTTATTTATTTTTTATTTTTATTTTTAGACATTGACTCACTATATTGCACAGACTGACCTCAAACTTCTGGGATCAGGTGATACTCCCAATTCAGTCTCCTCAGTAGCTGGGATTACAGGCACAAGCCACCATTCCAAGCTACATAGTCTCTAGACTTTTAATCCTACAATTGCACGTTTTCTCTTTCTCTCTCTCTCTCTCTCTCTGTTTCTCTCTATATATCCATTTTTATATATAAATGAGAATGTTATATATAAATATATATAGAATGAGAGTGATATATATCCCACTCTCTGTCCTATATTTCTCTTTCCTCCTAGATTATCTTTCTTCTAATATACAATCACATAGTGCTTTCTTATATCTTAGACAAATTTCTCTTGTCCCACATTATTTTGCTGCATCATTTCTATTTTTTCTGGAGAAACAAAATCTCTAAGAAATTTCTATACTTCCCATAAGAAATTGCTACACTTAGTTATATACCTCATATTATTATTTATCATACTTTCTGATATTTAGTCATCTCTTAATCTATTTGTTTTTTATATTAAAGATGTGGCAGACAATTCAGGATTAGATATACAAATGGTCATTGTGCAGGTAAAATTTGGACCTCCCTTTAGTCCCCAGCTATTTGTTTTGATGTAGCTGATTCCAATGTTGAATAGCTAGTTATTATGCAAACAATTTAAAAGTTGTCTTCTCATTATCCACATTCATTTATTTTTCAGATGAACATGTGCAAATATTTAAGAACAATCATTAGATTTACTTTTAATTATTTTTTTCTTCAGGTTAAAATTTTAACTTATTTTCAAAGTTGTGTCATTTAAAATACAGCCTCTCAACTTTTCTTATCCTAATATAACTTTTCTATATCCAGTGACATTTGTAAATGCCTTCAATAGAAATTTGCATTTTGCTGAATCTATTTATAAAATAATGCTTCAAATTTAATTATAAAGTAAGCAATTTATCATTTAAAATATGAATAAGATATATACTATCATCATCTTTCATGCTAGGCTAAGCCTAGGATAGGACAAAATCCTACTAAATATTTTGATAGCTGGAATTCATCTTACCCATCCTCCAAAAAAAGGTATTGAATTGTGCAATTAATTAAGGTAAGAAAAACACTAAAGATTTCATGTTTTAGATTTTGTAGGCTTAAGTGGAATAGAATGAATCTAGTAGAATGTTCTTATACTCATGGAATTCCTTTTATGTAAAATTCTGACCAAAGGATTGTTCAAAACCAATCACAACATTCACATGGTCAACCTTTTCTTTAAAAATAGTTTATCATGAAAGGTGAAGTTTAGAACTATAGAAATGGGATATGGAAAGAAGAGAACCCAGTGATGTTTATAAATTCATCAAAATTTACTCTGTGGGATAAATCAGTCCAGTTACCAGGTTGACCAACTGATCAAAGATTATAGAGAAATAAAGACTTCCAAAAAGAGTTACAAATTCAAATAGGCCAAATGCCTCCAAAGGCATAGATGTGTTTTAAGACTAGCAACATCAGATTGCTTTTTTTTCTAGATGATCTAAGATTTTGACAAAAAAGGATGAACTGAGTTTTTTTAATGATTTCCTTTACACCTCACTTACTTATTTCCATTCAAAATTTAATTATATGGTGGTACATTTTAAGACACTCATAGCAAAATTTAAAAAGTTTCCATGAAATTTGAGATGATATCTACTTTGAGATTATAATTACAGGATTCTTATTCAATAATTTTAGAGGTAAAATTCTTAAATATATATATGACACATATAATACATGTTTATATATTATATATAATATATAATGTATATTATGATACAATATGATATATACTTTGTACTTATATATTATATGCTATATATACTTATATACATTATATATAATACAATTAAAAGAGAAATAAAAAATAAGCCAACATAATTTACAATGAGAAAATTATTTTTAAAAATTCAAATATCAACCTAGGCTTAATGTAACATTAGTGTCCATGTCTTTGTGGGTTTAGGGGGAACTTTGTTGGTGTTAAATTTTTCTTTATTCCACTGTGGTCTGAGAAGGTGCATGGCAAAATTTCAACTTTATGAAATTTGTTTATGCTTGATTTATGGCCAAGGATGTGGTCTATCTTAGAGTATGTTCCATGTGGTGATGAGTAGAATGTATATTCTGTGGTCACTGGGTGGAGGGTTCTGTAGGTATTAAGAGTCACGTTGAGGTTCTGGATCTCCTTGCTGATTTTTTTGTCCTGATGATCTCAGGACAAAAAAATCAGGGTTGTGAATGGGGTATTAAAGTCCCCAACTATGATAATGTTAGAGTCAATATCTTTTTTAAGTTTGCCTCTAAACTGCTTTATGAAACTTGGTGCTTCTATGTTGGGTGCATATATGCTTAGGATGGATATTTCTTGTTGATGGATTGAAACTTTTATCATTATGTAGTGACCTTCTGTATCTTTTAAAATTTTTGATAGCTTAAAGGGTATTTTGTTTGATATTAAGATTGCAACACCGGCTTTCTTTTGTGTTCCGTTTGCCTGACAATTTGCTTCTCATCCTCTTACATTGAGTCTGCGAGTGTCCTTTCTAGTGAGATGAGTGTCTTGGAGACAAAATATTGTCACCTCATGATATTTTTTTCCATTTTGCCATTCTATGCCTTTCAGTGGTGTATTTAGTCCATTCACATTCAGGCTAATTATTGAAATGTGAGAGTTTATCTCTGTCATAAGGTTCTTTTAAAGTTGTTGTTGTACTTATTTGTTGTCTTTCTTTTAATTTTTGGGTTGATTCATGTGTGTTTTAAATCTTTTTCCTGCACTCTTGCAAGGAACATTGTCATTCTATTTTCCTTTTCTTCTGTGTTTAATACTTTCTTAAGTGTTTCTTGTAGAAATGGTCTAGAGACAGTGTAAGATCTTAGGGATTGAATGTCTGGGAAATATTTTACTTCTCCCTTGCTGATGAAGCTTAGCTTAACTGGGTTACTTAGTTGAAATTGTTTATCTTTGAGAACTTTGAAGTTTGGGCTCCACGCTCTCCTAGCCTGAAGTGTTTCTATAGATAAATCTGCTGCTGTTCCAATTGGTCTTCCCTGGTAGGTAGTCTGACCTTTTTCTCTTTCTGCCTTTAGGATTTTTTCTTTTATACCTACTTTATTAAGGTGAATTATTGTGTGTCTGGGAGCTGGTCTTCTCATTTGTTGTTTTGCAGGGGTTCTCTTAATCTCTTGTGTTTGAATTTTTGCATCACTGCTAAAATGAGGGAAGTTTTCTTGCACAATTTCATGGAATGTTTGTTCCAGGGTGGTCTTTGTCTCTCTTTCTGCCTCAGGAAGTCCAATTAGTCTTAGGTTCTGCCTCTTGAAATAATAGCTCATCTCTTGAAGGTTTTGTTCTGTCTTTTAAAGCTTCTTTTCTATGTTTTTGATAGTTTGGGTTAGTTCTATATTGTGGTCCTCAAGCTCTGAGATTATTTCTTCTACTTAGCTAATTCTGCCTCCTATGCTTATTAGTTTTTATTTATTCCAATCACTGTATTCTTTACTGTTGTTATCTCAGTTATCAACTCCTTCCTATTTTCCTCTTTTCTCTCCTCATTTCTTTTTATTCCCTCTGTTTGCTCAATTTCCTATTCTACCTTATGTAAATCCTCTAGCTTTGTTCAATTCTGAGGATGGACTGTGGGTTGGGGGGGCTATACTTTTTTGCAGTTTTGAGATTTAATTGAGGGGGTAGCTGTGATTCAAGATCTATCTATCGATCCCAGTATCCACCAAAAGGTATATGGGTACCCTGGAACCCCCTTCCCACTGCCTTGCAATCTGTTCATTCAGTTGTAAGTTTGCTTCCTGAAAGCAAAATGAGGTAAGAAAAAGGAAAAGAATGGAACAAGGAAGGCAGGGGGGAAGAGGAAGGTGGAGAGAGAGAAGAGTAAGAGGGATAGCAGACAAACGTACTGACTAACAAACAAAAAGAGATGCAAAGACGGAGAAGAGTAAAAAAAAAAAACTAAAACATACAGACAGTCATACAAACACACAAGCCACCAACCTCTCTACTGATAGATAATTCCCCTACACAAACAGGAGTTCTAAAGAAAAAAAAGAGAGAAATCAGTAAAATAACAGAAACAAGGCAAGTATGAAAATGCTACCAAAAACAGAGAGAAGAGAAAAAGAGGAGAAGAAAAAAAAAGAAAGTAAAAAAATTAAAACAAAAATGAGCAAAACAAACAAACAGAATAAAAATTTTTAAAAAGTAAAAAAAATGAATCAAGCTTGCTCTGAGGTCATTCCTGTGGCCCAACATCCTTTCAGCTCTGATCTCTAGCTCTCATCATAGGCTGTTAGGGTTGCTCACAGCTAGAGTCAAATGTCCCAGGCCTGCTCTGGAAGGATCAGATCTAGACTCATTCGGCTTGCTACCTGTCAGGTCTGTCACTCAGATCTGACCTGTCTGTGTCTGATCTAGCATGGGGGAGGGGCCTCTGTCTCTCCCCATTTGAGGTGATTACCTTAGGTCCCAAGTTGAAGGCTGGGCAGAGCTGTGCAGAACTGGGTGGAGTGATCAGGTCTCTGCCTGGTCTTGGGACAGAGAAAATGGCTGTAGTGGGTGCCTCTTTACTGGTCATGGGCCTTCTCCCTGGCCTTGCTTGATCCTCTCTCTTCACTGATCGGTCTCCAGGCTCCAAGTGATCTTGGTTCCTGCCCCTGCAGGACACCACAGGGCAAGGGAGGGAATTGGAAACTCTGTGGGGCTATGAGCCAAGGACTGCAGCTGCAGTGCAGTGCATGGGACTGGTTGCAGCAGTCACTTTTTCTTAATGTAACATTAAAAGATAATCATATAATTGATTCCCATGTTTAAAGAAAAGTATAAAAGATCTGAATCTTAATTAAATTATAATATTATATTTCTTAAATAAGGTTATCTAAAATACAAATATATAACTATGATGCCATCCTAAATAGTATCACATTGAAGCTATTAGTGCTTTCATGATACCAATTAGTGATGTTAAGAAGTCTGTTAAACTGATTAACACTACTTTTTCTTATTTTTTCCATTTAGCTGCATTTATGATCTTGTCTTTGCCTTTTGTTTTCTGAATTTTCCTCAGATCTGTCTGAAAGTATATTTCTTTCTATTTAAGTTATGCTGTTCTATTTAAGTTATGTTGAGTTTCTGAAATCTGAAATACTATATTATCAATTCAGAAAAATTCTTAGGTAATATTACAGGAAATGTATTTGGATTTTTTTCTATTTTTTGTCTCAGTTTTGAAGCTGGTTTGACAACTTACTTGCAAAATTCTTAAGTAGTTAACAATTTGCTTTTGCAAACCAGTATGAGCTGGTTCCAGCACATCACTGAATAGACTGTCACATAGATCGTATATTTATTTCTGCACAGTACAGCAAATTTTTGTTTTTTTTATTTTAAGAAGAGAAGAATGCTGAACAAAAATTGACATTTCTTGATAATTGATCAGACTTTCCTCTTGTTTTAAGATCTTCTTTGTTTTAGGTGCTCTCCATTTTTACTACAATGTGTATGACTTTTATTATTAGTTTTCCTTCCTCAGAAACCAATTGTGCTTCTTGAATTTGAGGATGTGTGTCTTTTCTAAATACTAGAAAATTATCCCTCCAAATATCACTGTTTCTTATTCCTTAGATTTTATTTATGTAATTTCCATTTAATATGTGTTGAAACCTCTCTCTCTATTAATTTCTCATATATTCTCTTTAATCTTTCATTTCCATATTTTAGGTAATTTTCTCTGATGTATTTTTAAGCTCACTGATTCTATCTTAGTTTGTGACTAAATGACTGTTTAATATATCTATTGAGATTTTAATTTTAATAACTATATACTTTGAGTAGGCTATATCTGAACAATATTTATTGTTAACAAAGGACCTTAGGAGTGATTATTTTTATTCTCAGAGTCCAGGCTGAGACATGCAAGTTTCTTTGTCAATTTCTTATGCTGGAGTGTATGTTGTTGCAGTTTATAATGATTGTTCCCAATTGTAGGCAGGGATCTTACTATCATTTGTTCAGCAATGCTCCAGTTGCTTCCCTTACATGAACTAGGCGAAACAGGGACCAAAGGGAGGTCCAAACTTTATCTGTACGATGATCACTTATCATACAGCATACCTAATCCTGAATTGTACCCCACATTTTAAAAATAAATTAAAATATTTTAAAAATAAATAAAAGGGACACCAGAGAGCTCTCTCACACTTTTTACTCCATATGGGAATGAATATAAGAAGACAGCTGTCTGCAACTTGAAAGAGGACCCTCAACAGAACCTGACTATGTTGACACATTGATCTCAGACTTACAGCCTCCAGTACTTTGAGAAATAAATTTCTGTTGTATTTATTTTTAAAAAGAAATGAAATGCTCCTATCTAATAAGAAGCAAATAATCCAGATTTTTTAGCTAGTCAGTATATTCTGTCTTCCTTGCTTCACAGTGATTGGTTCAGAGTTAGTCTTGTCATTCCAGCATGAGAAATAAAACTTAATTCTAGTTCTACAATCAAGATACTTGATATCAGATATTTTTCTTTAAATATTTGCATTGTACTTGCTAGTGTGAGGCTGATGAAGGCCTTAGGAGTGAAGAGGCCAACAAATGGTGAGAATGTTGCTAACCCAGAGGGACACAGAGATGAAACATAAAAAAGATGGAGATACAACACGACATCATTTTATTCGAGTCCATAGGTTCAGGATCACCTGAATTGCCAGGCTTTCAGTTTAGGTGAGTTGAAGTCCTTTTGAATGAGGTTTCTGCAACAAAGATATGAGAGTCTTATCTAGTATGATTATGCAATAGCTATTCCCAGTTTTACCTCATATTTCTCTGTCTAGCAAGTAATAGAAAGTGAGATTTTGAATGCAAACTGTAGAAAACAAGAAATGATGTAAGTATTCTGTATTCAGCACTGTGATTCTCAGCTCTTACACTCCTTCTGGGCTGAAGGTTAATCAACCAGCTACTGAGCATTCTGTTGGTAGACAACTCACAACTTTCAGCATGTATTGTTCAGGATTCAACCATTAGGAGACTTATATTCAGATTTATTGAAAGAAATTGGTTTACACAATTGCAGGGGCTGGCAAGGCAAGTCTGAACTCTTTGTAGGGTGGGCCATTAGGAAGGGCAGGCCAGACTTTCAAGGCACAAGCTGAAGCTGCTATTCACAGGTGGAATTTCTTTTTCCTCAGTTTTGTTCTAAAGTCTTTCAGCTTGTTGAAGCAGGTTCAAACAGATTATCCAAGATCATCTTCCTACTTAAATACAACAAAAATTACCTTCACAGCAACACTTTTAGCAGTGTTTGCGTAACTGAACTACAATATAAACAAATGACACATAAAACTGACCATGCCTATCCACAACATAGACAAGGTGATACATAAAACTTCTTTGAGAATTGCCACAGTTGGAGAGTTTCCTTACCCACGGTCATGGCCCCTTCCCATTGCACCATGCATTTGATGACTTGTCAATATAGGTCTAAGAAAGCCTGGCCACCATTCTCCCCACTCCCAACGAAAAAAATTCTGAACAATCATGTCAACTTTAGAATTCCTTCTAGTGAAGTCTTTTTTGAGGCTGCAAATCTTACTTTGGCCAGTCCTATTTTCTTGTCCCTACCACAGGTATGGCAACACTTCTCAGTAAATTTTTTTTTTTTTTTTTTTTTTTTGAGTTGGAGTCTCACTCTGTCGCCCAGACTGGAGTGCAGTGGCTGCTCCCGGCCACTGCAGCCTCGACCCGCTGGGCTCCGGCGATCCTTCTGCCTCAGCCTTCCAAGTAGCCAGAATTACAGGCGCATGCTACCACGTCCGGCTGATTTTTTGATTTATTATAGAGATGAGGTCTTGCTGCCCAGGCGGGTCTCGAATCCGCAGGCTCAGGCAATCCACTCACCTCAGCCTCCCAAAGGCGCAGGATTACAGGCTGAGCCACCGAACCCGGCTTCAGTATATTTTATATGCAAATCTCTCCTTAGAATCTTTCTTGGGAAGTTCAGTCTGTGACATACACTAACATTCTCTTTGCATATCTTCCTAAACCACACACGAACAATACTTTCTTTATATGTGTTCTTTTAAAACCTATTATGAAATAGTAAGACTCCAACTCTCCAGTGTATTCTAATGCTGAGACATGTGGTTTATCAATGACTCATACAGCATCTGGAATATCATTAGTTCAGTAAATGAATATAAAACATTAGAGTTTGTTACAACTAATAGTTAAAAATCTCTCTTCACAAAAATAGAAAACAAAGATTGTTTTGTTCAGCATCTAAATGTATTGTAATTATACTGTTGTTTTACAAAACATAAAACATGATGTTCATTTTAAACTGAGGGAAGACTATTGAATGAATTTTGACTACATTAGAAATGACCAATATCTTATATGAAGAATTCCCAAATTAGCTCATGATATTTTGTTTCAATCAGTTTAAATTCTGGTCTGCTACACTGGAATTGATCGTGAATTTAATGACACCATTCCATTCAATTCTCTCCGTGCCTTTATTATGAATATAATAGCTTTATTATTACATTTCTATCTTTTCTACTTGAATGAAGAAAGAAGAGAATTATAGTAACTTAAACAAAAAAGATGAGAGCATGTATATTGCTTCATCCTTGAAGAGGTGACTATTGTTCCAGTAATATTGATGAAAAACATGTTTTCATGTACCTAAAACATGCTAGGAAAAAATTAATTCTGAATGAATGACAACTTTTACATAGATGTATTTACCTTTCCTGGCTGTGATCACTGTTAAATTAAACAAAACAACACAAATTTTGAGGAGGGAGTATTTACACCACAAAATTTGGCAAATGTTACAAATTATTGTTCTCGGAAAGCTCTCTCTCTCTCTCTCTCTCTCTCTCTCTCTCTCTCTCTCTCTCTCTCTCTCTCTTTCTCTTTCTTTCTTTCTTGAGTTGGAGTCTCACTCTGTCACCCAGATTGGAATGCAGTGGCCGCTCCCAGCCACTGCAGCCTTGACCTGCTGGGCTCTGGCGATCCTTTCGCCGCAGCCTTCCAAGTAGCTGGAACTACAGGCACACGCTACCACACCCGGCTAATATTTTTGATTTATTGTAGAGATGAGGTCTCTCTAAGTTGCCCTGGTGGGTCTTGAACCCTCAGGCTCAGGCAATCCACTCACATCAGCCTCCCAAAGCACGGGATTACAGGCTGAGCCACCGAGCCCGGCAAGAGCTATTTCTTTATATGTGCACAACCTAGTGCCCTCTCACTTACTCAAGGACAATCGTTCTATCAATTATTTCTCTTGATCTTCTAATCTTAATTAGAAACAAACAAAAGAATTAATGGAAATTCAAGATGAAGAAGTTTACCTCACTTATATTAATCTGTACAAGGTAGTAAAGCAGTTTTCAAGCATGTGGGGGTTATATAACAGGAATATATATGCTAAATAGTTTTAACTTATGGGAAAAGTTTCATTTCATTATTTATTTCAAAGTTTCATTTGGTATTTCATTTATTTGTAGGATTAGAACAGGAAAAGGTGACCCAATTTTTGCTTGTTGTCTGTTTATCCTAGAGTGAAAAGAATTTGTTCTATTTATAATGGGGATCCATGGTGTGTACATTTATTAATTATGAAAGAAAGGCACTCTATCAATTCTGCTTTCACTAACATCTCTCCTGTATTCAAAATCCTCTGATAGCTACTGATTGCCTTCTAAGAAAAAGCCAAAGTTCTTACAATGGCCCATAAGGCCATGTTGAATTCAGCCTCTATAAAAACAGAGACTTAGTTTGCTTTGCTTACTATTATTTAATCATCTTGTAGAACAGATCCTGGCACACAGGAGATATTAATCAAATATTTATGATAAGCCAATAAGCCAAAATTTTAACCAAAATGACCAAAGTTTGTTGGGGGAGGATGTAGACCCCTTATTATTTTCTTCTTTGATCAAATACTTTCTATGAACATTGTATAAACAGTAATTATGTTTGCACAATAGTTTTCAGAATTTAAAGTGTATGTTCAATTTACCTGGGGTGTTGAACTAACCAGTGAACATCTTGTCAAAGAAGAGCTGTCTTTTTTTCAAATCTAGAAAATAAAACTGTTTCACTTGAGAAAACACTTAGTGCAATGATTATACCTCAAGACAGATGAGGTATAGGTTTTAAATTTTTAAAAACTTGTAAAGACTAGCTCTGCTTTGGAAATCGCTATAGTAAAAAAAGAATGTAAATTAATATTTATCAAGTACTTATGATTTATCCAATATTGTTCTAAGTTATCTGATTGTGCTGTCTGTATGATATAGGTTTTTGTTTCATTGTTTTCATGTTAAAGATAAGCCAACTTAGTCAAATGGTTTTAAAAACTTGCTGTGTCACTCAGAGTTCTTATAGATATATAACCAGTAGGAAATACATATGTATATATACTGTGAGATTTATTTTAAGAAATTGTCTCATGCAATTGTGGGGGCTGATAAGTCTGAAATTTGAAGGGATGGCTGGTAGACTGGAAACTCAGATAGGAGTAGATATAGCAATTTTGTCTTGGTTTTGTCTGGTTTAATTTTTCTCACCTTTATTAAGGTAAAATTGATAAATAAATAGTGTATATATTTAAGGTGATGTATAACATGGTATTTTTATAAACATATACACTATAAACTGATTACTACAATTATACTAAATAACATATATCTCACATATCTACCTTTTTGTGTGTTAGTGTTGAGAATATTTAAGATCTAATCTCTTAACAAACTTCAAGAATAAAATAGATTATTCTATATTCAACATGCTATACGTTAAGTTCACATAATGTATTGTTTATAACTGAAAGTTCATACACTTTGTCCAACATTATTGATTTTTTTTTACCCTTTGAGCCCTGTCAAACATTATTTTATTCTCTATGAGTTCAGCTTTTTTAGATTTCGCATGTAAGTGACATAATGCAGTATTTTTGTTTCTGTGTCTTGGTTGCTTCACTTAACATAATGTCTTCAAGTTTCATCCATGTTGTTCTAAATGACAAAATTTTCTTATCTTTCAAGTTTGAATAGTATTCCATTAGGTATTATATGTTTGTACGTATATACATGTATTTACATATATATAATAAATAAATGCCACATTTTCCTTATCTATTCCTTTTTTAATGAGCATTTTGGTTGATTTCATACCTTGGCTATTATGAATAGTACCACCATGAATGTGGGAGTGCAGATATCTTTTCCACATATTGAGTTCATTTCATTTGGAATAGTACCCAAAAGTAGGATTGCCAAATCATATAGTAGTTTTAATTTTAATTTTTTGAAGAATTGCAATACTGTTTTCTACAATGGTTGTACTAATTTACATTTCCATCACCAGTATACAGCGTTTTCTTTTCTCTGCATCTTCATCAACATTCATTTTTCATCTTTTTGATAGTAGCCATCCTAATAAGTATAAGGTGATATCTCATTGTGCTTTTGAATTGCAATTTTCTGTATTGTTGGTTGGAATATAAATTAGATTAGTGATGTTGAACACCTTTTCATATACCTGTTAGTTATTTGCATCTCTCATTTGAAAGAAGAGGTCCTTTGTTCATTTTTCATTAAATAATTTGATTTTTTGTTTGATTGATTTGTTTTTTGTTATTGAGTTGTATAAAATATATGTAAAATATGTGTGTGTGTGTGTGTGTGTGTATGTGTTTGTGAGAGTGTATGTGTGTATATATGTGTGTGTTTATTTTTTTTTCCAAGGGGGTATATGTGTAGGTTTGTGACATAGGTATATTTTGTTATGGTGAGTTTGGGGCTTCTATTGAGCTCACCACAGTGGGAACGCAAGTTAGTTCAACCCTGTGAAAAACAGTTTGGAGAATTCTCAAATAACCAAAAATGGATTCACCATTTAACTCAGCAATTCCACTACTGGGGATGAATCACTCTATCAAAAAATATCTGCATACATATGTTATTACAAAAACAGAAAATTGAATACCATATGTTCTCCTTTATAAGTAGGAGATAAACACTGAATACCACAAATATAAGGATGGGAGCAACAGACATTAGGGACTCCTAAAGGGGGGAGAGTAGGAGGGTGTAAGGGTTGAAGAATTACCCATTGATTACCACACCCACCACCTGGGTGATGAGCTCAATAGAAGCCTGATGACACACACAAAGGCAAAAACATCCCATGGTCATTGATTGATAGAATCAATATTGTTAAAATATCCATATAGCCTAAAGCAATCTACAAATTAAACACAATCCTTACCAAATTACCAGCATCATTTTTTACAGCTCTAAAAAAAAAAAGTACTTAAATATGTATGGAAGGAAAAATGAGCCAGAATAGCCAAAGCAATCCTAAGCCAAAAAAAGTAAAAATAAAAAGAGCCTGAGGCATTACATTGCTAGACATCAAACTTTTCAGTAAGGCTGCAGTAACCAAAACAGTATGGTATTGATACAAAACAAACCCATAGACCATAGAACAGAATGGAGAACGCAGAAGTAAAATAACTGCTTTACAACCATGTCATCTTTGACAAAGTCAACAAAAACACCAAAGAAAGGACATCCTGTATAACAAATGGTGCTGAGAAAACTGGCTAGGTGTATGCAGAAGAATGAAGTTGTACACTTTTCTTTTTCCATATGCAAAAATTAACTCAAGATGGATTAATGACTTAATGTAAGACCTCAAATTATAAAAATCCTGGAAGAAAGCCCAGGAAGCACTCTTCTGGACATAGGCTTAGGCAATAAATTCATGACCAAAACCTCAAGAGCCAATGCAACAAAAAACAAAAGTGAAAAGTGGGACTTAATTAAACTAAAGAGTTTCTGCACACTTTCTTATATATTTTTGTTTTCTATTTTGTTCCATCAGTCTATGTAGCTAATTTTATCATTTATACAGTAGTTTAATTTGAAATCAGAAAGTGTGATATTTACAGCTTTGTTCTTACTTAAGATTACTTTAAATATCTGGGGTTTTTTGTGATCCATACCAATGTTAGAATTGATTTTTCTATTTCTGTGGAAAATGTCATTGGAATTTTGACAGGGATTATGTTGAATCTATAGATTGCTTTGGGTAGTATGGATATTTTGACAATATTAATTCTTCCCATCCCTGGATTTGACTTTATTTCCACTTATTTGTATCTTTAATTTTTTTCATTAATGTTTTATAGTTTTTAGTGTACAGATCTTTCATTCACTTAGTTAAATTTATTCCTAAGTATTTTTTTTTTACACTGTTGTAAATGGGATTGGTTTTAAATTTCTTTTCAGACAATTCATTGTTAGTATATAAACTCAAAACTGATTTTTGTATGTTGATTTTATATCATGCACCTTTACTGAATGAGTATATTAGTGCTTCCGGGATTCTTTGTTTGGTTGTTTGTTTGTTTTTTGTTGTATCTTTAGGGTCTCTTGTGTGAATACCTTTTATTCATGTTTTGAACTTGAGTCTGAAATCTGTCACAGGTTGGCAGACTAGAAACTCAGGCAAGAGTTACTGCTACAGTCTTAAGGGATAAATGTTTCTACTCCAGGAAACCTCTGTTTTAACTCATGGTTCTTTGTCTGGTAAGGAATTTAAGCCTTAATTCCTAAAGGATCTGGGGCACTGGTAGTCCAGCCAAAATTGGATTGGTGTAGTTTTTCCATTGACTACAATCACAGGGCAAAAAAATAAGAGAAATCTTTAATGGATCTCCTATTCTTTAGGCATACTCTTCCTTACTTCCATTGTGTAGTAGTAGTCCAATTTTATCTTGGTAGTTAGGATCATTCACCACAGACAGTACACTAACTGCTTTCTTTGCCTTCTGATTTAGAAGCAAGATGAGCCCAACCTTTTACTACTCAGGATAATTGTGAATGGTACCACTCTCATTTCTTGATTCCTGGACTTTTGATTTATGGCTATTAAAGAAACAGTGCCATATGTTGGATGCTGGTTTAGAGCATATAAAGCCTCCTGGACAACATTGTTCAAGTCTTGTACCTATCTAGCATTGGAATGAAGTCTTCAAAAGGCTGTTTTATTGTTCTATCAAGTCAGTTGCTCCGGGATGATAGGGAACATGGTGTTACCAGTCAATTATGCAAGCATGAACCCATTGCCACACTCAAATTTCTGTGAAGTGAGTTTCTTGATCACAAATACCACATGTGGAATATTATGACAGGGGGCAAGGCAGTCTATACATTCATAGAGGATAGTTATGACAAAAGCATTATTTGCAAGAAAGGCAAATATGTATCTAAAGTCTATTCTAGTAAAAGCAAATCACTGCCCTTTCCATGATGAATGTGTTCTGATATAATGAACCTGTACCAGATAGCTGGCTGATCACTGTGGGGAATTATGCCATGCTAAGAATTCAGTGTTGGTCTTTGCCGCTGGCAGATTGGGTACTTAGAAGTGATTGTGGTCAGGTGGCCCTTGGTGATCATTCACATGGGACACAAATTACCATACTATTTCATGGGTAGCTCAGGTAACTTCGAATATTCCCTATTTTTCCTCTACTTCTTTTTAAATTGTTATCATTCATTTCATTTACTCATAGCTATAATTACCCAATATGTTATCTCTATTATTATGGACAAATCATCATCTGTAAGATCAATTAAAAATGAGAAATAATTTTTATCTTCACTTATTCCATCTTTAATATTCTTCCTCTTTTATGCAAACCTGAGTTTCTGACATATAATTTTTTCTTCTCTGAAAAATTTATTTTATTATATTTTGCGTGATAGGAAACCAATTTCTTCAATTTTTTGATTGTTTGAGAAGATCTTTGTATTTCTCCTTTTTTTTTTTTTTTTTTTTTTGAGTCAGGGTCTCAATCTGTCACCCAAGCTGGTGTGGCATGATTATAGCTCACCACAACCTTGAACTCCTGGGCTCAAGCTTACCAAGTAGCTGGGACTATAGCTGTGTGCCACCATGCCTGGATAGTTATTTTTATTTTTTTATAGAGACAAGGCCTTGCTATATTGTCTAGGCTTGTTTTGAACTCCTGGACTCAAGCAATCCTTCGATTTTGGCCTCCCAAAGAGCTGGGATTATAGGTATAAGCCCCCACACCCAGCCTGACTTTCACTTTTAAAGGATAATTTAACTAGATAAAGAAGTCTAGGTTGGTGGTCATTCACATTCCTTTTGCTTGCAAGGTTTGTGGTAAGGTCCAATGTAAATCTTATTCTTAGTAAGTGTTTTCTCTCTGGTAGTGGGGTACTGGCTTCTTTCAAACATTTTTTTGTTGTCTTTAATCTTGTGTAGTTTGAATATGATATACCTATATGTACATTATTAATTGTCTATTTTACTTGGTGTTCTTTGAGCTTCTTGGAACTGTCATTTGGTATGTCATTAATTTAGGAAATTTTCAGCCATTATTTCTTCAAATACTTTTTCTGGTCATTTTTTTCTTCTCTCTCTGTTTTTTTCTTCCATTTGCATATGTAACTTCTTTTGTAATTCTCTAACAGTTCTTAGATATTCTCTTCAAATTTTTTTTGAAGAGGACATTTAAACCTCAACCATCTGGCACTTTTTTGAGTTCACATATTGTGTGACTCTCATACACATGTGTGCATGTAATAATAATGAGAGTGTTATGCTTTCCTCTTGTTAACCAGTTTTGGTTATAAGAGTGTTAGCCATGAACTTTTATGATGGGGAGGAAAGGGATCACTCCCCTTTCACCCATAAAACACTATTTTATTGTTTTGAAGTTGCATATGAATACCTTTTGTTATTAACTTATGGTTTGCTAAATTTTCCTTCTTATAATAGAGGGCATAATTTATACTTTTATTATCCATGGCTCATTATCTCATCCATAAATCATGTAAAAAAATATGCTAATTTGAGCTTAGAAGCATATTTACTGAAAAAATATTGAATTGAAATTTACCAAGAATTTCCTATGAAAGAAGCAAGAATAACAGTAACAACTACAAAAAATCTTGACAATTTAGGAACCGATAAGAGCTACTCAAACTGCATGTGCAAAGGTTTTCAGATATTTGTTGCTTGCAACAAAATCCATTCTTCAAAGCAATGTAATGCAGTAATTCACATGAAAGGAAGAAAACGTTGAACTGGTTATTCTTAGGGCAGAAGAAGGAGCTCACAGTTGTCCTCCCCTCACAGCTCCTTCTCTGACCGTCTCACGCCAATATGACAGCATCTACGCATCTCCACATTTCTGAAACCATATTTTTAAAAGAAATTATTGAATAATAATTCAAACTTTAATTGATAGACCATTCATCTTTACCTATCTTAGAAATTCAAGCAACATATATTAATAGGATTAAAAACCCAGAATGCTGACTGTAATATATGGAAATATTAATATTATAGGTTTCAGAAAATGTATCTGACACTTACAACTGGCATATTTGTGCATCTGGTCTCCTTTTGGGGACATGAGCTAAGACTCCATTTTGATCAGTTATATTTTCTTAAGGCTTTGTTTCTACCTTTTTTTTTTTTGAGCTGGATTCTCATTTCATCACCCAGACTGGAGTGCATTGGCATAATGATGACCATCACAATTCATGGAAGTCTTGACTTCCTGGGCTCAGGATATTCTTTTTTTTTTGAGTTGGAGTCTCACTCTGTCACCCAGACTGGAGTGCAGTGGCCGCTCCCGGCCACCGCAGCCTCAACCTGCTGGGCTCCAGTGATCCTTCCACCTCAGCCTTCCAAGTGGCCGGAATTACAGGCATGCGCTACCATGCCCGGCTGATTTTTTGATTTATTATAGAGATGAAGTCTCACTGCCCAGGCGGGTCTTGAACCCTTGAGCTCAGGCAATCCACTCACCTCAGCTTCCCAAAGGCGCGGGATTACAAGGATATTCCTACTCCTCAGCATCCCAAGTAACTGGAACTACAGGCATGCAACACCATGCTCAGTAAATTATTTTTTTTTTTAATAGAGACACATTTTCTCTATGTTGTCCTCCTGTGATCAAGCAATTCTCCCACCTCTCTCTTTCTTCATAACGCATCCAAAGGTTAATGGTAGTTATCCTTGAGTCATATAATTATGGATTATGTGACTCAACTAATTTTCTTTTTTATACAGTATGTGCCTATATTATAAATATACTCATTGGATATGTTTTATATTTTTCACATAAAGCACTAACAGATGGTAAATATTGTGACTAATTTAAAATTTTAATACATATGATATGAGACAGTTTGCCAACAGTTAGGAAAATCTAATAATAAACAGATACAGTTTTTAACTACAAATTTAAACAACCAAATAATAACCTTACATAAAAAATAATATGTTAAGCAAATTAGTGAGAAATCTTGTGATACTCTAAACAAATTTTATGAAAACTGTCCATGAAACACAATGAATATGTCACACAGCATTTTGTAGAAAATTAATTTGACTGTTACAAAAAGCTTCCTTCAAGAGAATGAAAGGAGATTCTGACAGTGTTTTTTTTTAAATATATATAGCAGTGTTGACAAGTAGTGTTAAACAGTTGTGTAGAAACAACCATGTATATAAAATCAACAAAATAACTCACCCATGACATAGAATGTCAATAACTACTTTCTCAGTCTCACCTTTTGAAACTGTCTCATTAAAGAATACAGAAATGAAAGCCACATATAATGCGTTCAAACACTGTAAGAATAAATTATGATGATTACTTTCATTGAACTTGCTAAATTTCCAATAAATGTTTGACAGACAAAAACGGAAATTGCTCATTATCAATGATTCTTGTGCAAACTGTTGTTTCTCCATAATTTATGGTATATAATGAAAAAATTGTATTGTAAATGCTATATATCAGGAACAAAAAGAAAATCCTTATAATCTAAGAAAATTTAAATTTATTATAATGAAAAATTACCACATTTTATATTTGATTAAGCAGTACAATTCATTTATCCATCTGTTTGTATGCAAACACTATATCAGCCCCTATCTATGTATGTTGATATTTGCATAGTACCTGAAACATGGCAATCACTCAAATATTATTCACCTACTTTTTTGTTGTGTTCTGATATCATGCTCTCATTTATCTAAGTCATTTTTCTCTTTTAAATCTCAGATCATATGTTTTATTTTCCTCTTGGATTTTGCCAACATTCCTACATCATAGCAATCAGCTGTCGCTTGCCAATTTAGTACATTTTGGCACTGCTTCTTACGTATCACTTATCTGTTATATATATGAATAACAGAATAAATAAAAGAAATTAATTAATAAAGAAGAGAGTTGCATGTTTTTGAATGCATATGCCTTAGTCTAGTATGGAATGTTGAACTGCTGAGTAAATATTTACTAATAAAGACTAAATATAAAGAAAATGTTTATTTAAACCTAAGAATATGGAACTTGAGCCAAGAACTTTAAAGTGCCTTGAACAAGGTTGTACCAATGTTTTTTCAAGCAATTTCTTTTTCTTTTCTTTCTTTGTATCTTTGTTTTTTTGAGTTGGAGTCTCACTCTATCGCCCAGGCTGGAGTGCAGTGGCACACTCATGGCCACTCCAGCTTTGACCTGCGGGGCTCTGGCAATCCTTCAGCCTCAGCCTTCCAAGTAGCTGGAACTACAGGCATGTGCTGCCATGCCTGGCTAATTTCCTTTTAAATTTATTGTAGAAATGAGGTCTCGCCAAGTTAAAGGACTGGGCTTAAACCTGTGGGCTCAGGCAATCCACTTGCCTCAGCCTCCCAAAGTGCTGAGATTACAGGCTGAGCCACCGAGCTCGGCCTAAGCAATTTCTATTTCATTTCATCTTATTTTATTTTGTTCAAACAATTTCAATGGTTCCAAATAGCAGCAGAATCAAACTAGCTAACATGCACTGTGCTTCTAGTATGAGCCAAGCCTTTTCCATGCAAAAACTCTTAATCATCACAATAATCACATGAGCTATAAACTATTAATCCCATTTTCCAGATTAGTAAATCGAGATTCATAGAAGTTAACAAAACTTCTTCAGGGGCCCATAGTAGCAGAACACAAATTAGACCTCAGTCTGCCTGACTCCAAAGCCTGGGTTCTTCCTACCATACTTCGGTGTCTCCTTGAACTTAAGCAATTATTAAAGTCTGGTTTTCTTCCAGGTCTCTCTCCAGTGTGATTTGCACAGGCAGCTTATTTTGACAAATGTGCATGCTGGATGAGATACACATAAATACATATACTCACCTATACACAAACTCACATGCACTCCAAAGAATAAATATTTATTTTGAAAATATAAGTACAGTAATAAGAAATATTTACCTAACAACTCACAAAGTTTATATTGAATTAATAATCATAATTACACAAATTAATTGTACAATATTCAGATTTGCATTCTTATTATAACTAGTATTTCATAAGCTTCATTGAGAATAAGGAATAAATCCATTTCTATGGCTCATTTGCTTCAAGTTTATTCAGGTAGCAACAAAAATTCCAGTTCAAACTGAAATTATTGTCCATACTGGTTTAAAAATCTTAGTATCTAGCATGTCTTCAGATGTGTGTCTGTGTGTACATGTGTGTATTCATTACACACACAGCCCCAGCAACCACAGATCTTTTAACTATCTCCATAGTTTTGCCTTGTCTAGAATGTCATATAATTGAAATACACTGTAAGTATTTTTAAGGTTGACTTCTTTTTAGATTTCACTTAAAAAAATACATTTTAGGTTTCTTTATGTCTTGTCATGGCTGGATAATTCATTTTTTAAAATCACTGAATAATATTCCTTAGTATGAATGTTCCACAGTTTGTTTATCCAGTCACACAGTGAAGAACATCTTCATGTTTCCCATTTCTGTCAATTATAAATAAAATTTCCATAAATATTCATGTGCAGGTTTTGTGTGGACATAGATTTTCAACTCATTTTGTTAAGTACATAGAAGTGGAATTGCTGAATCATACAGTAAGACTAAATTTAGTTTTGTAAGAAACTGCCAAACTGTATTCCAAAGTGGTTGTACATTTTGCATTCCTACCAGCAGTGAGTAAGAGCTCCCATGGCTCTACATTCTCACCAGCATTTGGTGTTGTCAGTGTTTTGGATTTTAGCCATTCTAATAGATGTGTAGTGCTAAGACTGAGTTTTAATTAGTCTTTGTTGCTCATAGTGTTTCTCAATGTTATCTCCACTCTTTAAGTCCTAAAATTAGTTGTCTCTGCCAACATTTCATGGTCTCATGTTTATGGAGTATCTAGTCCTGTTAATTCTTGCTTGCAAACCTAGGAGGTTCTTTTCTGATTTCATTGCTTCTTGCAATAACTGTTCAAATGCAATCACCAGCTAACATGTATACGACTAGTCTGTGTTTAAACTTCTTCCCCTAAAGCTAAAAGTTCATTGTGCCCATGATATTTATCTCATGTTACCTCAGGCAACAGATTTGTCCAATTTTTGCCACAATCTAACATGGATTCTTACCACATAACATGGAACATGGATTGCCTTTTATCCAGTCACAGTCTGCTAAGTAAACGTCACATATTACTTTTTAGTTTTTATGGAGGTCCCTTACTTCTGATTACCAATTTCTGTATTTGTAAAAATAAGCCAATTTTAAAGGAAATTCCAAACAGAGTAATTTATTTATTATTATTATTTTTTAAATTAATTAATTTATTATAAATATTTGGAGTACAATTCAGGGTCAGGTACACAAACATTAATCATGCAAGTATCCTTGTTGATGAGGCATACCCCTCCCTCCCCCAGCAGATTCCCTCAACTGCCAATCCCACTCCTCCCCGACAGTTTTCCACTACTGCCAATCGCTTTCTTATAGCATTATAATTGTTCAAGGTCACCTTATGAGTGAGAACATATGGAACTCAGTTCTTTGTTTCTGTAATAAATCACTGAGTGTGATTGACTCCAAATCAATCCAAGTTGCAGCAAAGTCCGTATATTTGTCCTTCTTTATGGCTCCATAATATTCCATTGTGTATATATACCACATTTTTTAATCCAGTCCAGCTTTGATGGGCAACACGGTTGGTTCCATGTTTTTGTTATTGTGAATAGAGCTGCAACAAACATACGAGTGCAGGTATCTTTGTCATAGAATAATTTGAGTTCCTCCTGGTATATTGCCAAGAGGGGAATTGCTGGGTCATATGGAAGGTCAATTTCTAGTTCTTTCAGAAATCACCACACTGTCTTCCAAAGAGGTTGCACTAGTCTGCATTCCCACCAGCAGTGAAGAAGTGTTCCTATTTTCCACATCCTCGCCAGCATCTGTCATTGTTTGTTTTATTAATGAGGCTATGCTTACAGGAGTTAGGTGATATCTTAATGTGGTTTTGATTTGCATTTCTCTGATGATGAGTGAGGCTGAGCACTTTTTCATGTGTCTGTTGGCTACCTGTATATTTTTTGAGAAGTATCTATTCATGTCTTTTGCCCACTTTTTAAAGGGGCTGTTTGTTTTTTTCCTTTTGGCACGTTTGAGTTCCTTGTAGATCCTTGATGTTAGGCCTTTGTCAGATATACAGTTGGCAAATATTTTTTCTCATTCTGTGGGCTGTCTCCCTGCTCTCTTGATGGTTTCTCGTGCTTTGCAGAAGCTTGTTAATTTGATGAGGTCCCACTTGTCTATCTTATTTCTCAAGGTATTGGCCTTTAGGGTTCTGAGTAGGAATTGGTTCCCAGTTCCAATTTCCATAAGGGTGTCTCCTGTGCTTTCTAAGATTCTTATAGTTTGAGGTTTCACATTTAAGACTTTAATCGCAGCCAGGCTCGGTGGCTCAGCCTGTAATCCCACACCCTTGGGAGGCTGAGGTGAGTGGATTGCCTGAGCCTGCGGGTTCGAGACCAGCTTGGGCAACTTGGCGAGACCTCATCTCTACAATACATCAAAAATCAGCCGGGCGTGGTAGTGCATGCCTGTAATTCCAGCTACTCGTGAGGCGGAAGGATCGCCGGAGCCCAGTAGGCGAGGCTGTGGTGGCCGGGAGCAGCCACTGCACTCCAGTTTGGGTGACAGAGTGAGATTCCAACTCAAAAAAAAAAAAAAAAGACTTTGATCCATTTAGAGTTAATTTTTGTGTATGGTTATAGGTAGGGATCCTGTTTCAATCTTCTGCATGTGGTAAGTCAGTTTTCCCAGCACCATTTCCTGAATAGGTTCTCCTCTCCACAGTGGTTGTTGCTGGAGGCTTTGTCAAAGATGAGTTGGTTGAGGAATTAAGACTTTGCTTCTGGAATGTCTATCGTGTTCCATTGGTCTGTGTGCCTGTTCTTGTACCAATACCAGGCTGTTTTGATTACTGTAGCCTTACAGTAAAGTTTGAAGTCTGGAAGTGTGATACCTCCTGCTTTGTTTCTTTCGCTAAGGATTGTTTTGGCTATTTGTGACCGTTTACGTTTCCATTTGAATTTCTGTATTGTCATTTCCTGATCTGAGAAGAATGATGTTGTAGCTTGATGGGTATTGTGTTGAATCTGTAGATTGTCTTCGGTAGTATGGACATCTTAACAATGTTGATTCTTTCTATCCATGAGCATGGAATATTTTTCCATTTGTTTGTGTCTTCTTGGATTTCTTTGAGCAGTGTTTTGTAATTCTCATTGTAAAGGTCTTTTATTTCTCTGGTTAAGAAGATGCTAAGGCATTTCTTTCTTTTTTGTGTGTGTGTGGCTATTGTCAATGGGTTTGTGCTTTTTATTTGGGTCTCTGCCTGCTTGTTGTTGGTGTGTAGGATGTAACTGTCTTTTGCACATTTATTTTGAACCCCGACACTTTGCCAAAGTTCTTTACCAGTGCAAGCAGGTTTTTGACAGATTCTCTTGGATTTTCAAGTTATAGGATCATATCATCAGCAAAGAAGGATAACACTTGACTTCCTCTTTTCCTATTTGGATACCCCTGATATCCTTCTCTTGTCTAATTACCTGAGCTAGGACTTCCACACAGTATTGAACAAGAGGGGTTAGAGTGGGTAGCCTTGTCTTTTTCCAGTTTTCAGGGGAAATGTTTCTAATTTCTGTCCATTTAGCAATATGTTAGCTGTGGGTTTGTTGTAGATGACGCTTACTACTTTGAGGTATGGTCCTTCTGTACCTAAGTGTTTGAAGGTTTTTATCAAGAAGCAATGCTGGATTTTATCAAAAGTTTTTTCTGCATCTAATGAGATAATCATGTGGTTCTTGTTTTTACATCTGTTGATATATTTAATGACATTTATGGTATTGTGAATGTTGAACTAACCCTGCATCCTGGGGGTGAAGCCTACTTGGTCATGATGGATGATTTTTGAGATGGGCTTTTGGATCCGATTTGCTAGATTCTTGTTGAGGATTTTTCATCTATGTTCATAAGGGAGATATTGGCCTGCAATTCTCTTTCTTTGTTGGATCTTTACCTGGTTTGGGTATCAGTGTGATGTTAGCTTCATAAAATGATTTGGGGAGAATTCCATATTTCTCAATTGCATGGAATACTTTCAGTAGAATTGGTATCAGCTCCTCTTTGTATGTTTTGTAAAATTCTGCTGGAAAACCACCTGGTCCAGGGTTTCTTTTGGTAGGTAGTTATCGTATGACAGAGTCAATTTCCTAGATTGTTATTGGTCTATTTAGTGTCTCGATGTCTTCTTATTTTAACATGGGGAGGTTTTGTGATGTCAGAAAGTTCTCCATTTCATCTATCAAGTTTGTTTCCATATAGGTGTACATAGTAATCTCCAAACAGAGTAATTTAAAGCCTAGGTTTAGTTTTTAATCACACTCTATGTCTGTCTTAAATCAGCAGAGGGTTTTTTTTCTACTTTCTTCTACATTAGGGTTGCTGACTGCTGGAGATTCCACCTCTTGTAATGTTGTGTTTTGACACAATGGAAGAAAAGAACATGAATAAGGATGTATTGATTCTCAAAGGCTTCTACTCTCTGGTGACACATGGGATTTCTGTGCACAATTTATTTGCCAAAGAAAGTCACATGTCCATGCCTGTCTTCAAAAAAATTGAGAGATGCTATTCTACCCCATCCAGAAATACTGGTAAATAGCACCATATGTCTTCACAGTAGGTTAACCTAATTGTAGAACAGTAAGAAAAGTCTCACAAAAATCATATTAAATATTATTTATTTTTAAAAGTTGCAAACTTTTTTTCTAATCTCCATATTCCTTTCTCTTAGAAAGACAGATAAACTATTCCTGACAACTGCTTTACAAAAATGATGTTATCTAGGATAACTTTGGCTCGGACTGTAAGTATGGAAGTCAAGTGCAACTAAGTAACAAAGTTACACTTCTTTTTATCAATTTCCCTATATATTATAATGTCTCTAACCTTCTCCATTGTGAACAAAATTTCAAGAATATTTACATCTTTTCCTTCATTCATCAAAATGAACCTATCAAACACAGACAGAGTTCTAGGGTATTTTAAGAATAACAGGGAATAAAACTAGACAGCATGAAAAATATTTAGCACCAAGGTAATCTATTAGACATAGAATAAGACAAAGCCTATTTTAAATAGTTGCTCTTGTGTTTCCAAAAGATTCAGGGAATCAGAGTTGTCCTCTGACTGTTTTAAGAAAAAAAAAGTGCAGGATTCAAAGACTAACACTTTAAAAGCATATGCATGCATAATTAAGAAAAAACAAAGATTTTGATCAAACAAAGGCACATTTTTTAATAAAAGCAATGCAAGTAAAGAGCTTTGTTTTTAAACCCAAGATACATTGCTTTAATAGTCATGTTCAATTTAAAACTTGCAGCTATCCAATCCATGATAACTTACTTTAATAATGCTGGTTGTTCCAAAAGAAGAATTTTGTACCAAACTACTTCAATGAAATCACATGGAAATGAGAATTGGAAGTAAACATTTAAACATATTCTCAATTATTATAGTTATTTATTCACATAAGACATGATCCTGAAAATTCAAAAGAACATCAACATGTTGTAAGTTCATCAACTGTAAAAATTAAACCACATTGATGGGGGATGTTGACAATGGGAAGACTACATGTGTGGGGGCAGGAACTGATAGGAAATCTCTGTACCTTCTGTTCAATATTACTGTGAACCTACAACTGCTCTAAAAAATCTATTTTTAAAAAGAACATTAAATACTTCTTATCTGATTTTCTCTTCTTTGTAGTGTGTGAGGTATACTATAATCGGTGCCAATCCATATTGTTCTCTTCCCTGAAGAACAGAGAAGTTTCAACAGAAAAAGAAATCTCTCTTCCTTAAAATGTAACCTGCCTCTTGTGCTCTGAATCTTGACCTCCTTCAATGTGTACAAATTATCCGTCTATTAACTTATTTATCTATCTATTCATGTAGTCTACAAAATTGAATTGAGGTTCTACTACGTACTGCAATGCCTACTGTGCTGGGCATTGAGAATACAATAATTCTAAATAACAGGTTTAGAAGATAAGAGAAAGAGAAATATAGTGTCACATGCAGAGCAGTAGGCTGCTTGCTTTTATTTCAGCTCCCATTCTCAAACTGGAAAAGATTAAAGCCTTTTTTTTTTTCTGGGAGGAAGCAAGTATATAAAATGGGGTTGGAGTCAGGCAAGAAAAATGAAGGTACCAGAAGAGATTTTTGTGTTATTAGTCTTTTCTAGTCCCAGTCTCTGAAGGTCAAAATAACTGTAAGAGTTGCCTTGGAAGTCACAGCCAGGTTTAGGTCTGAGAATCACCTCCACACATATTTGCATCAGAATGGAGAACTACTATCAGATGGCGCCAAACTATAGCTAGAATAAGATGGGTTTGGACTTTGTAGACCCCTGGAATTCAAGGTGGGTAGCTGTGAAGTCTCAAACATCATTTTATTAATATCACAATAAAGTAACTTCACCTACTAGGTTATTTAATTTGGGAATCCTATTTATGACATTATGGTGGAGTAATTTATCAGACAGGGACCTTTTTCCATTGTGACACATGCAAAAAAGGTAAAGGAATGAACACAAATGTCGATCATTTGGAGCTTTGGTGGCAAGGAATTGAGACTTTTTTCTGCCTAATGAGTTTTATTTCCTCTGTGAATTAGGAAACTAGTTCATTTAATGAGAATGAGGAGGCAAATACATTAAAACATATTCAGATCTTTTAGACCTTAAAAACAAAACAAAGTAAAATAATTCCCAATCCCCCTTTTCACCATTCCCCAAAGGACAGTCTTTCCCTTCTGCTGCTGAGGCTCTTTAAACTTCTAACTTCCTGATTTGTCCACAGCTTCCATGTCTCTCAGCTCTAAATATCAATTTCTAAGAAATGAAGATCTAGGCTGGGCACTGTCATTCATGCCTGTAATCCCAGCACTTTGGAAGACCGAGTCAAGAGGATTGCCAGAGCCTGCAGGTTCGAGACTACCCTGAGCAACATGGCAAGACCTCGTCTCTACAATAAATCAAAAATTAGCCAGGCAGGATGGCGTGTGCCTATAGTTTCAGCTACTTGCAAAGTTGAGGTGGAAGGATCGCCTGAGCCCAGCAGGTCGAGGCTGCAGTGGTTGTGAGTATGCCACTACACTCCGGTCTGGGCGACAGAGGGAGACTCCGACTCACACACACACACACACACACACACACACACACACACACACACACACACACACAAAATGAGGATCCAATGGATTCAGCTTGGCTCAATTGCACCAACTTGAAACAGGCAGCTGGGACCAAGAGTCAGCATCATATGAACTCAGTAGCCACTCCTGAGTGTAAAAACCAGTTACAGAAAAGAGGAAATTGCATAAATCAAAGAGCCAGACAAATGTATGTGCATGGTCCACTCTACCTTTCCCATGGCCTCTGTGCACAGCAAAGAGCTGAAAGATGTAGAGAGAAAAAAAATTATCATCAGCAGTCTCAAAACCCTAGGTTTAGCAGACCTGAAATGAGATCTGTGCTATGATGTTTTCTAATAAGAATTATTTTTATTTAAACCAGATTGAGCTGGTTTTCTGTGACTTGCAACCAAAAGCATGCTTGACTGTTTCAGGATATTTTTTTAAGTTAGCTTCTTCCTCAGAGTGTTCTTTACATTTGTTCAGAGGTCTTTTCTTGGTCACCTCTCTCCTTTATCCCCAAGATTACCCTAATATCAACCTCACAAAAATATTCTCAACTTCCTTCAGACCCATTTTCACTATTCTCACTGTCATTCTCCTCTTTTCTCAAACCAACACACACACAAATGCAACACACACACATGCACTCTAAAACAATCTCATAGAATTAGTAATCACTTCCTTTTTAGTAAACTGTTTGGAGTGAGTAGTTATCAGAGTTAATTCAAACATCATCTTCTGTTTTTGCTAGAGAAAGAGATAATGATGCAACATGACCTGAAGAAAAATAAGATCTCAAGGATCCTGAAATCTAGTTCCATCTATTTTGAAAACAAAACTAGTTGGGAAAACACATTAAGTATATATAGTTTTCACTAATAAAAATTATATTGTCCATTCCTTATAGTGTTATTGCAAAAGTCTACTTACATAGTAAGAGCTGTGAAATGTTTTGAAAATGGGAGACTGTACTTTGATAATTAGATCTTAAAAGAGATAGATGGAAATTATAAAGTGAGGGATAACTAGACAATATTAAATGAATGAGATCTTAAAAGAAATACAGGTAAATACATGTATGCCATTTTTATCTTGATACATACTGGAGTACTTACATTCTTGTTCATAGCGACTATAAGTTGTAAATAAAACTTTGCAAGTTTTCTATATATATTTAAAAACAGAGCACTACATAGAATTTATATACCTTACAGCACCCTGACATGTATACAAAGGATTTAATTTGAATAAAAAAGAAACTCAGTCATTTTTCAATATTACCAAGACATAGTTGTATCTTGAATGCATGAGTATTAATCCAGCCTGAAGTACAAATCTAGACTGCTCATAATTATATCTGTATTTCTGTAGGTAGATTTGTTAATATATTAAAGACTGACTGAGTACAACTTGATAAGGTGTAATCAGGTCCAGAACAATGTTTTAGAATACCTACAAGCAATTCCTAAGGCATCAAGTAAATATTCAACTCAATACAAATTAAATAGTATATTTGACCTCTAACATATATTTTTCCTGTAGCATATATTCCAGAATAACATGGGTAAGACTTGCAGTCTTCATGGCAATATTAATTGAATAATAACTTTTTGTCTATGTAAAATACTGCAGAAAAAAGAGAACTTCATGAAATTAGTACAGGATAATGGTAATCTTGCATCTGAAAACAAATTTTTCTCAAAATCAATTTCATTAAGATAATGGTCTCTTATTCACAATAGCAAAAACATGGAACCAACATTGCTGCCCATCGAAGTGGACTGGCTAAAAAATGTGGTACATATACACAATTATACACTTGAGTGGACTTAAAGTCTATAATACTCAGTGATCTATCACAGAAACAAAGAACTGAGTACCATATGTTCTCACTCATAAGTGGATCCTGAGCAATTATTATAATACTATAAGAAAGGGATTGACAGTAGTGGGAAACTGCCTGTGGGGAGGGGGCACACTTCATCAATAAGGGTACCTGATTTCAAAACAGGTGAAGTGGGGACCAAAGTGAGGCCTAAACTTTACCTGTACAATGACCATTTGTATACCTAACTCTCAATTGTAACCCACATCTTTAAAATCAAAAAAGCTAAAAATCTCACTCCTTTTTAAATGTACAGTAAGTCTTCCCTTAAGATCCTCTATAAGTACCTGGAAACTGTTACTTTAAATAAAGCAACATATAATGAAACCAATTTTACCATAGGTTAATTCATATAAACAAGAGTTAAGTTCCAATGACATGTTTCTGGACATGAGAACATCGCCAAACTTTTAAATAAAGACCAAAAGACTTGTAATATTAAACATCAAAATAACTGTGAGCTATACATACATTTAAGAAGGAGATGTAAAACATTGCTAATATTAAACATTGAAATAAATGTAAATGTAAACACTTAAGAAAAATACATGAAAAGAAGGTAATTATTTACCCAGTTATCCCAGATCAAAATGAGGATACCCAAACACCATGCAGGTAGTTCAGGGTACAAGGTAGAAACCTGTCCTGGGCAGGACCCATCCCACTGCAGGGTGTACACACACACACACACACACACACACACACACACACACACACACACACACACACACTGCTCACACTGGGCCATTTAGACACAATGTGGGAAAAAACGGGAATACTTGGAGAAAATCCATGCAGATGTGGGAGAAATGTGCAAACTCTCTATAGACCTTAGCCCTGGTGGGAATAAATTGTTTTTTTCTTCAATATTATAACCAACAACTATGCTATGAAATGTTATTCAGAGACCTGCTGTGTAGCTATCTTTGAAGCAATTTGTTGCATACAAGCATTCAAAAGGATAAATAAGAGAACAAACAATATGGAAATTATAAAAATGTAGGAGAAATAATATAAAGGAAAGAGACTAAAGTCTCAGTCCTTGGTTTAGTTTTTGTATTAGATGGCTTTATAATCTTGTACTAGTCACCTGCCTTTCCTAGGCCTTGGTTTTATTATTTCGTTTTTTTTGTTTTTTTTTAACCTGGATAAAGAGGACTTAAGACGTCATAAAGCAAATTCCAACTCACTCAAAGTTTAAATGTGTCAGTTATTGTTTGGTGCAGTCAGGAGAGGAATTAATTGATACCTAATAGAAGTATATGCAAAACCTTAAGCAACATTGCAGTGAAAAATAAAGGATAATTTTTTTTTTTCTGAAAAAGAAGCCCATCCATCCTCTGAGACTATCAACTAGGTCTATGAAAGGGTTACTCCAATTTACTCTTAAGACACAGGAAATTGTGGTTATTCACAGATTGCAGCTTGTGACGTTCTGTTTTATTTTTCTTTACTAAATTATGTGTCTTCTTTGTCACATCCGCTAAATAGTAAGAATTTAGAGAATTGGACTATAGATTAGAAATAAGGAAAGACACTAGGTGACCTAAAACTGTTTAGAATGCATTTGTGCCCTATTTTAAGAAAGACAGTAAATCAAAGAAGAGTAACTAAGAAAGTTGCCTGGGGCTACTTTAACTTATGCACCAATGGCATACGCAAGACTCACGCGGTGCTTTGTATAACTATCATTTTTCTCTTTCTACTCGAAAGCAGATGCAGCAGGATCCACTTAAACATTAGTCTTGTCAAATCGATGTTGGATTTCTCTTCTTTCCTGAAGGCAATTATACTAGCACAATATCATTATTATTGTGGAAGAAGCTGAGACTGGCTCTATGCTCAAGATGCCAAAATAATTTAGTCACTGCCAAACGAATACTTTAGAATTTTACAAACATAGCTTTACTTGGGCTACTCTGAGTCTTTTGAGATTGTTAAGAAATAAAATATAAGCCACCTGCTCAATCAACAAAAGCAATCAAAGGGAAATGAAGTTAAGCTTCAGTGCAAATAAAGTTTAGGACAATAGTCATTTGGGAATAGAGTAACACTGAGCTCACCACTGAGAATTATTTTCAGAACAAAGAAATGTAATTTAGTCCATTTAGTGGAAGAACATTCTAATGAGACTTTAATAATGGAAGAAATAAATTTCCCTGGGCTTAAGTGGGATACTCCATCAAACCCCGACCAATGAATTTTAAATCTATCTTTCTCCAATCCTGCTATCCTGCCTCCATTCATTCACATAATAATTACGAAGCATCTATTACATACCAGTTGTTTGCTGGTCATATGGAGATGAAAGAGGTAGCACCTGCTCTGTAAGGTAGAAAATTGTTGTGATAAAGTTATTCATAGAGTACTAAAAGACAAGAGGACTGATGTCTGTCCACATCTGGAAACCTTGAGGAGAGTGTTCAAGAAGAGGAAATAATTGATCAAATTTTCAAAAAATGTAGGAGTTAGACCACATGAGGAAAGGAGCTCAGACCCTTCTAGGGAACAGGGCACATTTCCTGAATGACAGATTCAGGAAACCTCTGGAAAATAAGTTACATATGTACAGGAAAAATGAGAAATGAAGCTATAGGAGGTAAGAGTCAGATCATGGGAAGCCTTGTAAGTTTAACCTAGAAGCTTAAATTTTATCTTGAGCACTATGAGGAACCATTGGTGGTATGTAAGGAAGTAAAGTAACAAGATTTGCACTTTCTAAAATTTTTTACAGGCAAAGTATAATCTATGTATATATTTTCTTTATATGCAGAGGATAATCTATATAGGGTATAATCTGTGCATTCTGTATTATATAACCTATGTATAATCTATTATATAATCTATGTTTATATGTATTACATGGATTACATAATACATAGATTATGCAATCTATGTATAATCTATTCACACATTCAACAATTATTTATAGAGCATCTACTGCAAGAAATGTACAAAAATGGAAAATGCAACAATAAATATAAAGTCAGGGTCCCTGTCCTCATGGAGTTTGTAGTTCCCCAATAGAGACAGATAGTCATCTGATTTTTACTCAAGGAGACCACATGGAAATTTATTTCAATGATCATGGTAAGAAGTGATAAGACTCACAATTAAGGCAGGTGTAGCAGAGGTTGAGAAGAAGGGATATGTTTTTAAAGATTAGAAGTAGAAGTAACATGTAGTCAACCTGGTCAACTAAACCTAGATATGATTTTCTAATAAAACAATGTAGCTTGATCAAGAAAGACCACCTACTGAGTGGCTAACTCTGTACTAAGAACTGGAAAAAATACTGTATTTTACTCAATGCACAAGAAAACTGTGTCAAGTATATGTTATTTGTCAATTTTATCAGAAATTGAGGATGTGTTAGGTGTTTTAAATGATCTCCATAATTTCCACCCATCAAAAGGTGGAGACTATTTCCTCACAAGTCTTGGTCTTATGACTAGCTTTGACCAATAGCTTATAAAGGAAAGACATTCTACCAGTTTGAGCCCAGGCATGTGTCTTTTATGCCCCTCTATCATTGTCCTGTCACTCAAAACAAGTGAAAAAGATAACAAGACCAATAAATAAAATTTGTAATGAACCTCAAGCATGAAACTTTCCTAAATTTTAAAGAACTTATTCTTAGGTTCCTCAGAAAAGACCCAACTTTTACACAAGTTTCAAATCTCATATCCTTTGTTTTGAGGTATACATGTTACTCCCAACTGTTACCATCATGGCACCCTAATTCTTCAGAAGATCTGAGTGAATATTTTGATCAGGAGCAAATACATATGTGAATAAATTATGTTATACCAATACCTTTTTGAATCCCCTGTCAAGTTCTTGTGGCACAATCAGGGAACCTCTGATAGTGTTTTGTGGAAATCTTTAAATGTAATTCTATGGACCTGTAATAGTTTCCCATAATAAGCATGAACCAAAAATCATGCCATAGAGCCAGTCATAGAATAATACATCCCAGCTAAAAGGGGAATTTAAAAAATACATTCTCTCTTCTTTCACAGATAAGAAAACTGAAGTTCAGAAATATTGTCACCAAAGGTCATGCAATTTACTAGTTAGAGAGATGGAGTAAAATACAGGTCTTCTAAAATTCTGGCCAACTTGAAATTCTACTACAACTTGAAAATAGCACTGCCTCCAATGAATTATTAGTTAATAGCAGGGGAAACCAAAGTGGGAACTTTCCTCTTCCTAGGAAATTTTCAAACCCTGCAACATTAAAGTAAAACTAAATGAAAGGAAGCTAAAGAACAAAAGTACACGAAAGTAACAAAATTAAATAGTGTCTCCTTAACAAACTACATTTTCAACATTTTTCTTGAAAAGCAAATTTTAATTTTTAGATAGTACATTAGAGAGGCAAAATTCAGTTGAGACTATTTTTAAGCAAAATTAAATATTCAAGAATAAGATTAAAACACTTTGAAGAGATTTCTTAAAACAAATGCTGTACAGTCATAATTAGTGCCTAAAAAAGAAATATTAGACATAAAAAGATTGTGATTATTCTCTTTACCAAGGTAGTATAACCTACAATAATAATTTAATGCTTTAAAAAAGTAACAACTTTTAGCCGGGCTCGGTGGCTCAGCCTGTAATCCCGTGCCTTTGGGAGGCTGAGGTGAGTGGATTGCCTGAGCCCGTGGGTTCGAGACCCGCCTGGGCAGTGAGACCTCATCTCTACAATAAATCAAAAAATCAGCCGGGCGTGGTAGCGCATGCCTGTAATTCTGGCTACTTGGAAGGCTGAGGTGGAAGGATCACCGGAGCCCAGCAGGTCGAGGCTGCCGTGGCCGGGAGCGGCCACTGCACTCCAGTCTAGGCGACAGAGTGAGACTCCAACTCAAAAAAAAAAAAAAAAAAGTAACAACTTTTGAAGCTTAAACAAGTACTCTTATTTTACCTGAATTTTTATAAATACATTTGAACTACCTAAAAATATTGTAAATCTGATGTTTTCTAAAATTCTCAAAATAGTGTATTCAGTTATTTATTTTAACAATGATGGTTTTGGTAAACTTACAATTAAGGGATAAATGATTTTGAGGGCTTGCTGAAGGTTACAGAGGTCTTGAGACCTGGAATAAGCAGAAAAACAGAAGAAAGCAGACAATTCACTAGCTATATTGTAGAATGTCTTTCTAGCCAACATCTCACTTAGAAGCATCTTCAGAATTGGACTCTGATGAACGGGTGGGCAGCTCTCTGTGCAACTTGTTACTTCTGTGCAAGCAAAATTGATGAGTAGAAGTGAGCATACATTTTAAGATAAGATAATCTTATTTTTCTCTCTTGGAAGTTTATATCTTGAGATTTGAAGACTAAGCTTGTTGGCATTGCTTCTTGAAGTTATAAGGCATTGTTCAATTGCTTTTGGAACCAGTGCCACAGAAACATAGAGTCATCAGAAGTCATCTCTAGAGATTCAAAGACAGGCCTATCTGGAGAAAAACAGAATGAATCCAGACATGCAGTATATGGCCCCAGAGAAAGAACTAGAGTGACAAAGAACTAGAGTATAAAAAAGAGAGGACAAGAGTACAGGAAAGAGGCTGCTTGTTGACCTTCCAATACATATATGAAGTCAGCTGAATTTTTAAAAACTGGGTTCCTTGAGATTTCTGTGGTTCATAAGAGCTGTTAAGGATTGTACAGGGGTAGTTAACAGGACGTTATTTTGGACCCATTTGAGAGACACATTTGGAAGAGAAAGATCTAATTGTCAACTTTAATTAGTGTTGAAAGCTAAGTTGGGGAAAGACAAGCTGCTGTTAGGTCTACCTACCCAGTCATAAACCTAGAAGAAATACTGCAGGTCTTAAGCAGAGGACCTGTTTTAGTAAAAATCACAGCATAGAAACAAAAATAATGCATTTTTTGTAGTCAAGCAAATTTCAAAGTGAGAGCAGGGTATTCATTTAATTATTAAACAATAAATCATGCCTCCTTTGTGATGCTAGGTCTTATGCCAGATATTCTTTTAATTCTTTTTATTTTTTGTTATAAAGATGTGGGGTACAATTCAAGGTTAGGTATACAAATGTTGATTATTCAGGTACCCTTGTTGATGAGGTGTGCCCCTCCCTCCCCTATCAGTTTTCCTCAACTGCCAATCACACTCCCCCACCCCTGACAGTTTCCCACTACTGCAATCCCTTTCTTATAGTATTATAACTGCACAAGGTCCACTTAGGGTGAGAACATACAGTACTCTATCCTTTGTTTCTGTGTTAGATCACTGAGTATGATCCACTCTAAATTCATCCAAGTTTCTGTGAAGTTCATTTGTTTGTCCTTTATGGTTGCATAATATCCCATTGTGTATATGTACCACATTTTTTTAAGCCAGTCCAGTTTCGATGGGCAACATGGTTGGTCCCATGTTTTTGCTATTGTGAATAGAGCTGCAACAAACATATGGGTGCAGGTATCTTTTTTTGTAGAATGATTTGAGTTCCTCTGGGTATATTCCCAACAGGGGAATTGCTGGGTATTATGGAGGGTCAATTTTTATTTAATTAATCTCAGGGTCATGTGGGGACTGGGACTTTTGAAAACATTCCCTTTTTCTCCACATCCTTGCCAGCATCTGTAGTTCTTTGTTTTATTAATGATCGCCATTCTTACTGGGGTTAGGTGGTATCTCAATATGGTTTTGATTTGCATTTCTCTGATGATTAGCGAGGCTGAGCACTTTTTCATGTGTCTGTTAGCTACCCATATATCTTCTCTTGAGAAGTGTCTATTCATGACTTTTTCCCACTTTTTAATGGAGCTTTTTTCTTTTTTCCTTTCAGCACATTTGAGTATCCTTGTAGTCCCTAGATGTTAGGCCTTTTCAGATAATATACTTGGCAAATACTTGTTTTCCCATTCTGTGGGCTGTCTCTCCACTCTCTTGCTGATTTCTTTTGCTTTGCAGAAGCTTGTCAGTTTGATGAGGTCCCACTTTTCTTATCTCTTATGGTACGGGCACTGGGGTTTTGATCTGGAATTGGTTGCCAGCTCCAGTTCCCATAAGGGTGTTTCCTGCATTTTCTAAGATTCTTTTAGTTTGAGATGTTATGCTTAGGTCTCTGATACAGAGATAATTTTTGTATATGGTGATAAGGAGGGGTCCTGTCTCAATCTTCTGCATGTGATCAGTCAGTTTTCCCAGCACTATTTACTGAATACGTTCTCCTCTCCCCAGTGGTTGTTGATGAAGGCTTTGTCAAAGATGAGTTGGTTGAGAAATTGAGGCTTTGCTTCCAGAATCTCTATCTTGTTCCATTGGTTCGTATGCTTGTTCTTATACCAATACCAGGCTGTTTTGATTATTGCAGCCTTATTGTGAAGTTTGAAGCCTGGAAGTGTGTTACCTCCTGCTTTGTTTCTTTTGCTAAGAATTGTTCTGACTCTTCATGGACATTTATGCTTCCATATGAATTTCTGTATTGTCATTTCCAGGCCTGAGAAGAATGATGTTGGTAATTTAATGGGTATTGCACTGAATCTGTAGATTGCCTTTGGTAGGATGGACATCCTAACAATGTTAATTCTTCCAATCCATAAACGTGGAATCGTTTTCTATTTATTTGTGTCTTCTTGGATTTCTTTGAGCAGAGTTTTGTTGTTCTCACCGTAAAGATCTTCCACTTCTCTGGTTAGGAAGATGGAGAGATATTTCTCTTTTTTTGTGGCTAGTGTGAAGGACTGTGCATTTTATTTGGTTCTCTGCCTGCTTTTTGGTGTTGGATAAGAATTCAAGTGTTTTTTGCACGTTTATTTTGTGCAAGCAGGCTTTTGGCAGAATCTTTTGGATTTTTGAGGTATAGGATCATATTGTCAGGAAAGAGGGATAACTTGACTTCCTCTTTTCCGATTTGGATACTCCTGATTTCTACACTGTTGTGGGGACGACAAACTAGTGCAACCTGTTTGGAACATAGTGTGGTGATTTCTGAAAAGAACTAGAAATTGATCTTCCATGCAACCCAGCAATCCTCCTATTGGGAATATACCTGGAGGGACTCAAGTCATTCTACCAAATAGATTCCTGCACACACATGTTTGTTGCAACTCTATTCACAATAGCAAAAACTTGGAACCAACCATGCGCCCATTGAAACTGGACTGGACTTTTAAAAATGTGGTACATATACACAATGGGATATTATGTAGCCATAAAGAAGGACAAACATATGAACTTCGCAGCAACTTGGATGGATTTAGAGTGGCTCATACTCAGTGATCTATCACAGAAACAAAGAACAGAATACTGTATGCTCTCACTCACAAGCGACCTTATACAATTATAATACTATAGGAAAGGGATTGGCAGTAGTGGGGAACTGCCAGGGGATGGGGAGTGGGATTGACAATTGAGAGAACTGCCAGGGGAGAGAGGGGCACAACTTATCAATAAGGGTACCTGCATAATCAACATTTGTATACCTAACCCTGAATTGTTCCCCACATCTTCAAAATAAAGATAAAAACAAAAAAGCATTCCCAGGTGATTCTAATGTGCAGCCCTTTATGAAAATCTCCCCCTAGGTAAGACTGGTGCGAGAAATAAATGGCCACTGTCAATCTTCCCAGTCTTTTGCATTCTTACCTATTGGACTTAATCATTTGACTTATGGTCACCATGGGTTGAGATTGTCTCTCTCAGGTAAGCATATCAGCATTTTTGTCAGGATCATTCTGCTTCTATACTCAAGAGGCTTCAACCAAAATATCAATTGCTTTTTTTCTGGATGATCTGTGATCCTCTGATTGGTAAGGTATATCCCATAGAAAGCTCTACAAGTCATCAAAAAAATTAACTTGAAGGTTTGCTCTGTTTGAATTATAATCTTTACTTTTTTCCAGCTAAAATTTTTTCTGTATTAATTATATCTCATCAAATTTTCTACAATAAGACTAAACAACTTTAAGTTATACCAATGGTAAAATAACACCTAAAATATATTCCATATTTAAATATGAATTATCTTTCCTTATGGATTTCACAGAAAGATATAAAAACTGTTCAAAAAAATTTGCATTTAAAATCAAATATTTTATTCAAGTAAAATAATTTAAAGCCTAAAGAATTTAAAGTTATTTTCAATTTCTTATTCTATTTAATCTCTGCAAGAAGTCTTGTTACTTGCAATGATCATATATTAGTGTCCATCTGTTGTAAAACTTATAAATTGCATTGTACTAATAAAGTTAAATTTATCTTATTCGATGTATTTAATGTGCCTTTTTTTAATTTGAAGTCAAGGAACTAACAGGACCATATTATCACAGCCCTGGACCATTCCTGACAAATTTACATAACCAGCTAAATCTCAATGCTTAGACATTTCCTGATAAAATTTTGTTATAATAACATAGTTTTCAGTCCTTGCTGCATATTATAATTATCTTGTGTACTTTTAAAAATACTAAGAACAATTAAATCAGCATCTCTGAATGAAAAGTTTTTGCAGATGCATTTTCAAAAGCTTCCAGAGTTTTTATTTGTTTTTAAAAGATTTTTAAACAGTTTTAAGTTTACAGACAATTGAGTAGAAAGTAGAGATCCTGGCCCAGTTCGGTGGCTCAGCCTGTAATACCAGCACTTTGGGAGGCTGAGGTGAATGGATTGCCTGAGCCCTTGGGTTCAAGACCTACCTGGGCAACTTGGCGAGACCTTATCTCTACAATATATCAAAAATTAGCCGGGCGTGGTAGTACGCACCTGTAGTTCCAGCTACTTGGAAGGCTGAGGCGGAAGAATTGCTGGAGCCCAGCAGGTCGAGGCTGTATGGCCATGAGCAGCCACTGCACTCCAGTCTGGGTGACAGAGTGAGACTCCAGATCAAAAAGAAAAAGAAAAAGAAAGTAGAGTTCCCATATACTAATCTCTTTGTTTCTCCTTATTATTAACATCTTGCATTGGTGTGATAAATTTAATCCATTGATGATACAATTTTATACATAATTATTTACTAAAACCCATAGTTATATTAAAGTTCATTCTATGGATTTAAAAAATGCATAACTACATGTATTCATCATTACAGTATTATATAGAATAGTTTCGCTACAGAAAAACCTGTGTTCCACCTATTCATCCCTTTGTTTCTCCACTGGAAAAAAACTGATGTTTTTTCTGTTTCCATGGTTATGCCCTTTCCAGAAGAATTCCCTAATTGAAATGATATTTTATATATTATTTTATACAAAAGGAGATTTTATATACACATATGAATACTATTTTCATATGGGTTTCTTTCACTTAGCACTGTGTGTCTCTGGTTCCCCATGTCTTTTCATGACTTGAGAGCTCATTTCTTTTTATGACTGACTAATATTTCAATGTCTGGATATACTATTTTCTGTTTATCTATTTAGGGACATCTTGTCCAGCCAGGGTTTAAAGATCTCTGCTATAGACCATGGCAGAAACAAGTATTTGTAGGAAGAAGACATGTCGAAAACCTTTATTTTAGCCACAGTGGCTTGTCCACCACTCAGAGGCAGAGAGTACAGTTAAACACTTGTGTGAAACACAATTGATCAAAAGCTCTTATTTAGGGGTTAATATTTTTCAATAAGCATTTCTCTTTTGGGGAGGTGGAGGTTGGCACTTACTTAAACTGTCTTTTCATGCTGCCATTTGAGGTATTGCTGCAAAGTCTAGAAATTTTCACTTCTAGCAGCTCCAGTCACCATATGCTGTTTTACTCCCTCCCTATCTCGCCTCTAAATTTAACTTAATCCCTCCTAATTCCACTTATCTTTAGAGCTCTGTGCTTTCACACTTACTTCTGAGCAAGCATTTTAGTCTATGCTTTAGTTCAGTGATTTAACAAGGGTAAGCTAGAAATTTTTCAAGTTAGTGGCAGAGGGAAGATTTCCCCTAATCTTCTCATTTATTTCAACTGGAAAATCACCCTTGGCATGTTTCTAAGGTAAAACTTCTCTGGTGTTTCTGTAACTTGTGACCCCAGAAGCCTAAGATGGACCAACTTTTCTCATATGCTTCTCACAAATTGTCTTGCTCAGCTTTTGAAAGTCCCAGGTCTTGTAAATCATTTTTCTTTCTATTGTTGTTTGTTTGTTATTGAAATATACTTCATATATCATACAATTTATCCATTTAAATTATACAATCTAGTATTTTTCAGTCTATTCACTGAGTTGTATCATCACTATAATAAAATTTTAGAACATTTGTGGCCCCACCGAAAAAACTCATTCCCATTAGCAGTCAATTTCTATTATCCCTAATTGTACTCCAGCCTGAGGCAACTACTAAATTTTGTCTGTTTCTATACATTGTATCACTCTGGTCATTTACTATAAATGGAATCATCCTATATGTGTTCTTATTTTACTGATTTCTTTAAATAGCACAATGTTTTCAAAGGCCATCCGTGTTGTAGCATGAATCAAGACTTCATTTCCTTTTATTGCCATATAATATTCCATTTTATGGCTATGCCAAATTTTATTTATGCATTTATCAGTTGATAAATATTTGCCTTGTTCCTACTCTTGGTATCTTATAAATAATGGCATTATGTGTATTTATTTATTTATTTATTTTTCGAGTTGGAGTCTCACTCTGTCACCCAGACTGGAGTGCAGTGGCCGCACCCGGCCACTGCAGCCTCGACCTGCTGGGCTCCGGCGATTCTTCCGCCTCAGCTTTCCAAGTAGCCGGAATTACAGGCATGCGCTACCACGCCCGGCTGATTTTTTGATTTATTGTAGAGATGAGGTCTCACTGCCCAGGCGGGTCTCGAACCCGCGGGCTCTGGCAATCCACTCACCTCAGCCTCCCAAAGGCGCGGGATTACAGGCTGAGCTACCGAGCCCGGCTTATGTGTATTTATTTTAAAAGCCTCTGTATGGATATATAGTTTCATTTAATTTGGATATATACATTGGATGAAATTTGGGATCATATGTTTAACTTTAGAAGAGCTATCAGCCTGTTTTTCAAAGTAACTGCATCATTTTACATTCCCATCAGCGACGTGTGAGAGTTCCAATTATTCCACATTTTTCAGTTTTTTGGTGCCGTACCTTAGAAACTGTTTCCTTACCCATAATCATTAACATTTACTCCTGCATTTTCTTCTAATGTCCAGTTTTAGTCCTTACACTTAGGTTTATGATTCATTCTGGATTACTGTGTTTCTTTTGCTTTTGTTAGCTTGTTTGTTTGTTTGTTGTTTTGCATTTAATTTGAGGTAAGGTTCCAACCTCATTCGTTTGCATGTGGTCATTCAGTTTCCCCAGCAGCATGTGTTGAAATGACTATTTTTTTCACCATTTAATTTTCTTGGTACATTTTTCAAAAATAAATTGACCATATGTTTGTAATTATGCCAGTACCACACTCTTGATTACTGTAGCTTTGCAATAAGGGTTGAAATCAGGAAGTATGCACCAAGAGCGTTTGGCTATTCTGGGTCCCTTGCATTTCCTCATGAATTTTAACTTCAACTTTTAAATTTCTTCTAAAAATCCAACAAGAATTTAATAGGGTTTGCACTAAGTGTTTAGATCAATTCAGGAAGTATTGCCATCTCAACAATATTACGTCTTTCAGTTCATGAACATAAGATGTCTATTTCTTTTGTCTCCTAAATATATCTTTCATCAATTTTTTTGTGCTTTTTAGGGCACAGTTCTTACACTCTTTTTTTATTAAATGCATACTTAAATATTTTGTTTTTTTGTTTTGTTTTGTTTTGTTTTGAGTTGGAGTCTCACTCTGTCGCCCAGACTGGAGTACAGTGGCCACTCCCGGGCACCGCAGCCTGGACTTGCTGGGCTCCGGCAATCCTTCCACCTCAACCTTCCAAGTAGCTGGAACTATAGGCGTGCGCTACCACACCCAGCTAATTTTTATTTATTGTAGAGATGAAATCTCACCAAGTTGCCCAGGTGGGTCTCGAACCCGTGGCCTCAGGCAGTCCACTCACCTCAGCCTCCCAAAGGCGCGGGATTACAGACTGAGCCACCGAGCTCGGCTGTATTTTGTTTTTTTAACATTATTATGATTGGAAATGTTTTCTTAATTTTATATGCATAATGTTCTTTGCTAGCCTATAAAATAATTGATTTTTATAATTGATCTTTTATGTTGCAGCCTTAATAGATTTTTAGTGTAATCCTTAGAATTTTCCATATACTGGATCATGTAATATACTCATAGAGGTTGTTGTACTTTTTCATTTCCAAATTAGAAGACTTTTATTTCTTTTTCTTGACAATTATCTGAACTAGAACTTCTAGTACAATATGAGATCAAAGTGTTGAGACTGGACCTCTTTGATGCCTGATCTCAGGGTAAAACATTGCATTATTTCATCATTAAGTATGATGTCAACTATTGATTTTTTTGTAGACGTTCTTTATCAGGTTGAGGAAAACCCCTTTTATTTTTAGTTTTTATCATAAAATGTAGTTGAATTTTGTGAAATGCTTTTGGGATGATTATATGATTTTTGTCTTTTAGTCTATCAATGTGGTTTATTGCATTAATTTATTTTAGAATGTTAAGTCAATCTTGCATAACTAGACTAAATCCTACATGGTCATGGTATATATTTTATACTATTTTATTTTTTATTGATATGTGGGGTACAAGTCAGGATTAGCTGCACAAGCAGGCTGTGTGCATGTGAAGTCTGAACCTCCAACTGGCCCTCATTTACCCTGGTTTAAGACCAGGTACTCTTTGTGATGCTGTGTGCCCCCTCCATCCCTCCCTTCCCTAGCAGTGTCCATCAACTACCAATCCCTCCCTTGAGGTGATGTGATTAATGTTCAAGTCTCACCTATGAGTGAGAACATTCGGTATTCAGTTCTTTGTTTCTGTGATAGACCTTTAGGAATGAGGTTCTTCAACTCCATCCAACTTGCTGAGAATTCCTTAATTTTGTTCTTCCTTATGGATGCATAATGCTCCATCATGTGTATGTACCACATTTGCTTTATCCATTCCACTTTTGATGGGCAGTGGGGATGGTTCCATGATTTTGCTATTGTGAAAAGTACAGATATAAACGCGTGTGCCGGTGTCTTTTTTGTAGAACAATTTATGTTCCTCCAGGGTCAATTTTTAGTGCTTTTAGGAATCACCACACTGCTTCTCATGGAGGTTGAATCAATCTGAACTCCTACCAACAGTGTAGAAACATTCCCTTTTCTCCACACCCTTGCCAGCATCTGTTTTTTTACTTGGTTTTTATTGATGAGGGCCATCCTCACTAGAGTTAGGTAATATTTTATCACGGTTTTAACTCGCATTTCTCTGATGATTAGTAAGGCTAAGAATTTCTTCATGTATCTGTTGGCAGCTTGTATATCTTCCTTTGAGAAGTTTTTACTCATGTCCTTTGCCCAACTCTTGATAAGATTTTTTTCTTTCAGCTCATTTGAATTCCTTGTAGATTCTGGATGTTAGGCCTTTGTCACATACATAATTAGCAATTTTTTTTCGCCTTCTGTGGGTTGTCTTCCCATTCGCTTGATGGTTTCTTTTGCTATGCAGAACGTTTCAGTTTGATGAGGTCCTACTTGTCTATCTTATACTTTATAGCATTTGCTTTTGAGGATTTGTTCAATTGATTGCCTAATCTAATGAGCATAAGGGTGTTTCCTAGATTTTCTTCCAGTATTTTTATTAGTTTGAGGTTTTATGTTTAGGGCTTTGATCTATGTAGAGTTAATTGTTGTACACAGTGATAGGTAAAGATTCAGTTTCATTGCTCTGCATGTGGTCAGCCAGTTTTCCTAGCACCATTTGCGAAATATGGTCTCCTTTTCCCAGTGTTCATTATTGGTGGCTTTGTTAAAGAAGAGCTGCTTGAGAATACATATTTTTGCTTCCATAATCTCTATCCTGTTACACTGGTCAATGTGTCTATTCTTGTACCAATTCCAGGATGTTTTGGTTACTGTAGCCTTGTAGTAAAGTTTTAAATGTGGAAGTGTGAAACCACCTGCTTTTTTCTTTTTGCTGGGTATTGTTTTGACTATTCGTGTTCTTTCTTTTTCATTGAATTTTTGTATTGTCATTTTCAGGTCTGAAATAAATGATCCTTGTAGTTTGGTGGGTATTGTATTGAATCTGTAGATAGCCTTGGGTAGGATGGACATCTTGAAAATATTTATTCTTCCAATCCATGGGCATGGAATGTTTTTCCTTTTGTTTATGTCATCCTTGATTTCTTTGAGCAGCATCTGTTTCTTATTGTAAAGGTCTTTCACTTCTCTGGTTAAGTGGGTGCCAAGCTATTTCTTTTTGTGTGCGTGTGGCTATTGCAAATGTGATTATGGTTTTCATTTGGCACTATGTCTACTTGTTGCTGATGTATAGAAATGAAACTGTCTTTTTCACATTGATTTTGTAGCCCAAGACTTTACCAAAGTCCTTTATCAATGCGAGGAGGTTTTCAAAAGATTCCCTAGGGCTTTTAAGATATAGAGTCATATCATCCACAAAGGAATAGTTTGACCTCTTCTTTTCCTATTTGGGTACCCCTAATTTGCTTCTCTTGCCTGACTGCTCTGGCTAGGACTTCCAGCACTATGTTGAACAGGAGAGAGAGTAGTATCCTTGTCCCCATCCTGAAGGGAATGCTTCCAATTTCTGCCCAGTGAGTTAAATGTTAGCTGTAAACATAGATCTTATTGTTTTAAGGAATGTTCCTGTATGCTTAGGAACTCAAAAGTTGTTATCAAGAAGGGATGCTGAATTTTGTCAAATTCTTTTTCTGTATCTAATGATATAATCATGTTGTTCTTGGTTTTACATCTGTTGATGAGATGAATTACGTTTATGGTCTTGCACATGTTGAACCAGCCCTATATCCCAGGGATGAAGTTCACTTGGTCATGATGGATGATCCTAGAGATATGTTGTTGGATACAATTTGCTAGAATCTTGTTTATGATTACTATATCTGTGTTCATCAAGGAGATTGTGCTGTAATTCTCTTTTCTTGTTGAGTTTCTGCCAGATTTGGGGTATCAGTATAATGTTGGCTTCATAAAATGAGTTGGGGAGAATTCCCTCTTTCTCAATTGCTGTGAAAACATTCAGTACGATTGGTATCAGCTTCCCCTTGAATGTCTTGTAGAATTCAGCTGGGAAGTCATCGAGTCCAAGGCTTTGTGCAGTAGGCAGGTTTTTGTTTTTTGTTTTTTGTTTTTTTTGTTTTTTTATGACTGAATCAATTCCCTGTATTGTGATTGGTCTGTTTAGAGTTTCAATTTCTTCTTGTTTCAAACTTGGGAGGTTATGTGATGTCATAAAGTGCTCCATTTCCTTTAGGTTTTCTAATTTAATTGCATATAGGTTTTTATAGTGATCTCTGTTAATCTTCTGAATATATTCAGGGTCAGTTGTGACTTTGTTTTTGTGTTTCTAGTTGCGTTTAATCTAGGCTTTCCTTCTTTTTTTTTTTTTTAGTCAATCTGGTTAGGGGGTCCATTAATCTTATTTATTCTTTCAAAAAATCAGCTTTTTATTTTATTGTTTTTTTCCTATGATATTTTTGTCTTCTATGCCCTGCAACTGAGACTTTATCTTGCTGTTCTATATTCTTCTGCTGAAGTTAAGATTTTGGTGGTCATGCCTTTTCATCTCTTTTTAGTGTGACATTAGGCTGTTTACTTGTGATCTTTGGGTATTCTTGATGTGAGTGTGTGTGTGTGTGTGTGTGTGTGTGTGTGTGTGTGTGTGCAATGCTATGAATTTTTCTCTTAATACTGCTTTTATGGCATTCCAGAGGTTCTGATAAGATGTGCTATTGTTTTCATTTGTTTCCAGGAATCTTTTCATTTCTGTCTTGATTTCTGTGTTGACCCACAAAGAAGTCCATGGTTTTGTGTATTTTGGGGGAATCTTGGAGGCATTTTTAAAAATTTCACTATGATCTGAGAAGTTGGGTGGTAATGTTTCAATCTTTTGGAATATGTTTATGCTTTTTTATGCCTGATAATGTGATCAACATTGAAATATGTTCCATGTGCTGATGAGGTGAATGTATACTCTGAAGTTGTTGGGTGAAATTTCTGTAGATGTCTATTAAGTCCATTTCATCAAACATCAAATTGAGGTTCCAGATCTGCTTAGTGATATTTTTGCCTCAATTATCTATCCAGAGATGTTAGCGGGGGTATTTAAGTCTCCAATTATGATTGTGTGAAGGTCATCAACGTCTTCTCTTAGTTTACTTAGTAGTTGATTTGTAAAACCTGGTGCTCTTGTGTTGGATGCATATATGTTTGGGATGGCTATTTCTTGTGGATGGCTTGAGCCTTTTATCATTATATAGTGTCCTTCTGTATCATTTTTAACTTCTGATGGCTCGAAGGCTGTTTTGTCTGATATTAGAATACCTACTCCTGTCTTTTTGCTTTCTGTTTACCTAAAAGTTCTTTTTCCATCCTCTAACTTTGAGTTTGTGGGTGTTTATTGCAGTGAGATGAGTTTCCTGTAGACAGCAGATTGTTGGATTGTGCTTTTGTATTCATTCTATGTCTTTTCAATGGCTCATTTAGTCAATTCACATTTAGGCTAATTATTGAACTGTGAGAGTTTATCCCTGCCTTAGGGCTCTTAGAAGGCTGCTTTGTTTTCTTTAAAATTTTGTGTTTATATTTGTGTCTTTTCATTTTTTGTGGGTGCTGTATATTCTTTGTTAACTCTGTGTTTGCCTGTACTCTTGTGATGTGAATGTCTTTTTTTTTTTCCTTCTGTGCTCAACACCTTCTTAGGCATTGTCTGAAAAGCTGATCTGAAGGCAGCATATTCTCTTAAAGATTGGATATCTGGGAAGGATTTTAGCTCTCAATCACTGATGAAACTTAGTTTGACTTGGTAGAAGACATTTGGTTGAAATTGCTTATCTTAAGAACATCAAAAACTGGATTCAAATCCCTTCTGGATTGTAGTATTTCTGTGAATGAGTTTGGAGCAATTCTGATTGGTCTTCTCTGGTAGGTAGTATGACTTTTCTCTCTCACTGCCTTTAGATATTTTTCTTTTATAACTACTTTGTGTAGGCAGATTACTCTGTGTCTGTGGCTTCTGGTCTTCTCATGTGATGCCTTGTGAGGGTCCTCTGAATCTTTTGTGCTTGAATGATCATGTCTCCTGTGAAATAAGGAAAGTTCTCTTGAATGACCCCATAAAATTCTTTTTCCAGGGTTGTCTCAATTTCCATTTCTGCTTCAGGGATACCAGTCATGCATAAGTTTGGCTCCTGATATAATTGCACATCTTTTGGAGATTTTGCTCCTTTTTGCTATTCATAATAATATTGAATATAAATGGATTTTACAGTCTAGCCAAAAGGTAGAGATTGTCACATTTGATTTTTTTTTTTTTTTTTTTGAGTTGAAGTCTCACTCTGTCACCCAGACTGGAGTGCAGTGGCCACTCCCAGCCACCGCAGCCTCAACCTGCTGGGCTCCGGTGATCCTTCCACCTCAGCCTTCCGAATAGACGGAATTACAGGCATGTGCACCACGCCCGGCTGATTTTTTGATTTATTGTAGAGATGAGGTCTTGCTGCCCAGGCGGGTCTCGAACCCGCAGACTCAGGCAATCCACTCATCTCAGCCTCCCAAAGGCGTGGGATTACAGGCTGAGCCACTGAGCCCAGCTACATTTGATTTTTAAAACCATGATCTAATCCAATTTCTGTCTAGAAGAGATGTATCTTGTATTTACAACACACACAATTTGAAAGTAATAGGATGGCAGAAGATATTAATATACAGACAGCCATTAAGGAAAGGAAAATTGGAGTTGCTATTTTGTTCTTTTAAAATAACAACAAAACTGATAAAATTTGAGTTAGATCAAAAAAAAAGAAGATTTAAATGACTAAAATTAAGAATAAAAAAGAGAATACCCCTATTGACCTAACATAAATAAAAAGAATTATAAGGAAATAATATTATAAATTACTGTACACCAAGGTGAGTTAAATGAAATGAATTAATTTCTAAAAAGGCATAAAGTACTAAATGTAGATACATTTCCTCCCTATATTTTTGTGCTATTATACTGTCATTCATACTACATCTATATATTTTAAAAACTGAAAAATAGAGTGTGATAATTATTACTTTATATAATCTTATGCTTTTTAAAGGACTGAAGAAATAAAATCAAGCATATATAAATAGAGCTTGCTATGTGAACATTCTTATTTACCCTTTCTGTTTTGCTTCTGGTCTTCTAGTAGATTGAAGATATCACCTGGTGTCATTTATTTACTTCAACATAACTTTGTTCGCACCCACTTCCTTTGTGCTATTATTGTCAAATATGTGACATTTCTGTGTGTTATATGCCAAATTGTTGTATTATGCAATTGCTTTTTAAATCAGTCAAGAGAACAAAAGAGAATAATATGCTGTATTTTATAATTAGCTACATAATTACCTTTAGGAGCACTCTTTGTTTTTCTTGTGACTTTGAATGACTATCTAGTGTCATTTGCCTTCAACTTGAAAAACTTCTTTTAAGATTTCTTTTAAATCTGGTCTACTAGCAACAAATCCTCTCAGTTTTTGTTTACCTAGGAATATCTTATTTCATCCTCATTTTTGAAAGATACATTACTAGATATAAACTTCTTTTAACAGTTTTTACTTTTAGCATTTTGGATATGTCATCCTGCTAGCTTCTGACCTCTATCAGAAATGATAAGCAATCAGTTTTATGTGGTGATTCCTTTTACTCTTGCTCCTTTCAAGATCTTCTTTTTGTCTTTCAGTATTTATATAGCATTTTGACTATGATATGTCTGGGTATTTTACTCTGTATTTATTCCGTTTGGAGTTTGTTGAGGTCATTGACTGTGAATGTGAATGTTTTCTATCAAATTTGGGAAGTCTTCAGCATTTGTTTCCTTGATTATTCTTTCCCTTGCTTTCTTCTCCTTTGGTAGTCTCACTAAATGTATGTTGGTGTATTTAATGGTGTTCCACATTTCTCTGAGGCTCTATTAATTTTTATTTGATCTCTATGATTGATCAAGATCATCTACTGTCTTCATGCCACTAATTTTTTCTTCTGCTAGTTCAAACCTACTTTGAGCCATTCTAGTGAGTTTTTTTTAGTTATTCTACTTTTCAACAGCAGAATTTAAAAAAACTTTATATCTTTGTTGATATTTTATACTTGATAATATATTTTATCATACTTTCTTTTAATTATTAAAGCCATTTTGTTTATATCATATTTACCAGCATCTAAGCATTGGCACTTACAATAATATCACTGCATTTTTTCTATTTTCACCACTCTAAAAAATACATTATTCTTTTTATAATAAGGGGACTTTTTCCCTTTGTGTGTTTCCTACTATCTACCTCTCTTTTGTGAGTGAAATGACACGTTGAGACTCAGATATCTACAGATAATTAACAATTCCAGAAACAATTTGAGAAGGCAGGATGAAGTTCACTTTGAGGCAGCCTATTTAGCGCTGTGTTCCTGGATTGAATTATTCTAATCTAAAATATCATCAGTAGGGATTTCAGGTACCAATTGGAAGTAAATTATCTTTGTGGAGTAAAAAGCTAAGACTTAGAATATAGATTTGACTGGAAAGGTTTATTTGAGAAGCTGAAAAACAATTTGTAATTCTAATGCATAATCACCTATTTAAGAAACCCTGAGGTAGGCAGACTTCTAAGATGCACCCCTTAGCTGGGCTTGGTGGCTCAGCCTGTAATCTCATGCCTTTGGGAGGCTGAGGTGAGAGGATTGCCCAAGCCCGCGGGTTCGAGACCTGCCTGGGCAGTGAGACCTCATCTCTACAATAAATCAAAAAATCAGCCAGGCATGGTAGCGCATGTCTGTAATTCTGGCTATTCGGAAGGCTGAGGCAGAAGGATTGCCGGAGCCCAGCAGGCGAGTCTGTGGTGGCCGGGAGCAGCCACTGCACTCCAGTCTGGGTGACCGAGTGAGACTCCAACTCAAAAAAAAAAAAAAGAGATGCACCCTTTATCCCAGATTTTCAGACCCTGGTATACATGTCCACTTTGTTATTCAAACACGAATATATGTGCTTATGGGAAGGGATTTTGCATAAATAATTAAAATTCTAAATCAATTGACATAAATTGAAGAGTTTATTTTAGGTGGGTCTAACTCAGTCAGGTGAACCTTTTAAATAAAATAAAGTGGCAGAATTTCCTGTTTTAAAGAAATTATATGTATATACCACATCTTCTTTATCCATTTATCCATTGATGGACTTTTAGGTTGTTTTCAGATCTTGGCTATTATAAATAATGCTACAATGATTATGAGAGTGCTAATATTCCTTGAGATCCTGACAAATACTTTTTGAAATATACCCAGAAATGAGATTACTGAATCATATGGTTATTCTTTTTAAATTTTTCTTACTGTTTTCCATAGTGGTTGCACTATTTTATATTCCTGTCAACAGTATGCAAGTTTTTCAATTATTCCATATCGTCACCAACGCTTTTATAATTTGTTTTTAATTAATAGCATTCTAACAGGTGCGAAATGATATTTTGTTGTGATTTTATTTGCATATTCCTGATAATTAGTGATTTTGAACATTTTAAAAGTATATCTGTTGGCCCTTTGTATGTCGTCTTTGGAAAATTTTCCATTTAATTTCTTTCTTTTTTTTTTTTGAGTTATATGAACTTTTGTGTATGGTTGGTTGTTTTGTTCTTCCTATTGGGTTAAAGGAGTGCCTTATATGTTTTGGATAGTAACCTCTTATCAGATATATGGTTTGTAAATATGTTATCTGTTCCATAGTTTGCTTTTTTACTCTATTGATTATTTTCTTTACTGTGCAGAAGATTTTTAGTTTACTATATTCCCACTTGTCTAATTTTACTTTTATTGCTTATACTGTGAGCTTATATCCAAAAAAAAACATTGCCAATGCCAGTGTTCTAAAAATTTCTCCCATGTTTTCTTCCAGGAATTTTATTTTTCCAGGTCTTAAATTTAAGTCATTAATACCCTTTGAACTAATTTTTTGGTATGACATAAAATAAGGGTTCAATTTTATTATTTTGTGTGTAGATATCCAGTTTTCTCAACACCGTGTGACAATGTGGATGATCTTGAAGAATATTATGCTAAGTAAAATAAGTAAGTCATAGAAGAAAAAATACTGCCTGATTTCTCTTATATGAAGTATCTAAAATAGTCAAACTCATAGAAACAAAAATAGAATGCTAGTTTCTAGGAGCTGGGAAAGGGGAAAATGGAGAAGTGCTTTTCAACAAGTATATAGTTTAAGATATGCAAGATGGATATGCTGTTAAACATTGTGCCTATAATTAATAACACTAAAATTTTGTTGTGTAGGTAGATCTCATATTAAGTGTTCTTACCATAACCCTATAAATAAAACCATAAACAAACACAATAAAATTAGATGAAGTGTGATACAACCATTATAGACTACAGTATGGCAGTTTCTACAGAAATTAAAAATAGAACTACCAGTCTGGCGCAGTGGCTCAAGTCTGATCCCAGCACTTTGGGAGGTTGAGGCAAGAAGATTGCCTGAGTTCAGAGGATCAAGACCAGCCTGAGCAACTTGGTGAGACCTTGTCTCTACAATAAATCAAAAGTTAAGCCAGGTGTGGTAGCATGCACCTGTAGTTCCAGCTACTTGGGACGCTAAGTCGGAAGGATTGCCTGAGTCCAATAGGACAAGACTGTGGTGGCCGTGAGCATGCCATTGCACTCCACTCTGGGTGACAGAGTGAGACTCAATTAAAAAAAATAGAACTACCATATGACCCACCAATCCCCTTTTCTAAGTATATACCTAAAGGAGATAAAATCACTACATTGTAAAGATATCTGCATGTTAATTGCAGCATTACTCACAACAGCTTGGATAAGAAAACAACCTAAATACCTATCAATGGATGAATGGTTAAAGAAAATGTTGTATACACCTCTCCCCAGACACACACACAATATAGGATAATATTCAGCCTTTAACAACAAGGAGTTCCTGACATTTGCCACAACATGGATGAAACTGGAGGAAATTATGCTAAGTGAAATAAGCCAGTCACCAAAAGAAAAACATTGTATGATGCTTATATGTCATATAGATTTTTTCTTTTTTTTAATTTTAAAGATATGGGGTAAAATTCAGGGTTAGGTAAACAAATGTTTATTATGTAGATCCTTGTTGATGAGGTGTGCCCCCCTTTCCCAAGAAATTTCCACTACTGCCAATCCCATCTCCCCACCCCTCCGCACCCTTCAGTTTCCTACTGCTGCCAGTTATTTTCTTATAGTATTATGATAGTTGCTCAAGATCTGCTTAGACAAGTGGGAATGAGGACATGTGATACTCAGTTCTTTGTTTCTGTGAAAGATAATATAAATAAGCTCTAAGTCCATCCAGGTAGCTGTGAAGTTCATTATTTTGTTCTTCTTTATGGCTGCATAATATTCCGTTGTGTTTATGTACCATATTTTTTTGTCCAGACCTCTTTTGATGGGCGGCACAGTTTGTTCCATGTTCTTACTATTGTGAACAATGCTGCAATAAACATACGTGCACAGGTATCTCTTTTATAAAATGATTTGAGTTCTTCCGGGTATATTTCCAGTAGGGGGATTGTGGGGTCTTATGGAAGGTCGATTTTTAGATCTTTTAGGAATCACCACACTATTTTTCACAGAGGCTGTACAAGTTTACACTCCCACCAACAGTGTAGAAGTGTTCCCTTTTTGCCACATCCTCTCCAGCATCTGTTATTTTTTGAGTTATTGATGATGGTCATCCTGACTAGAGTTAGGTGGTATCTCAGTGAAGTTTTAATTTGCATTCATTTGATGACTAGTGAGACTGAGCGTTTTTTTCATGCATCTGTTGGATGCTCGTATGCCTTCTTTTGAGAAGTATCTGTTCATACATTTTGCCCACTTTGTAATGGAGCTGTTTGTTTTTTTCTTTTCAGCATGTTTGTGTTCCTTGTGGTTCTTAGATGTTAGGCTTTTGTCAAACATACAGTTGGCAAATATTTTTTCCCAGTGTGTGCACTGTCTCCCTGCTCTTTTGAAGATTTCTCTGGCTTTGCAGAAGCTTGGCAGTTTGATGAGGTCCCACTTGTCTATCTTATCTCTTATGGCATGGGCACTTGGATTTTGATCTGGAATTGGTTGCCAGCTCCGATTTTCCTAATGGGGTCTACTGTACTTTCTGAAGTTCTTATAGTTTGAGGTTTTATTTTTAGGTCTTTGATCCATTTCGAGTTGATTTTCATGTATGGGGATAAGTAAGAGTCTTGTTTTAATCTTCTGCATGTGGTCAGCCAGTCTTCCCAGCACCATTTACTGCATAGGCTCTCCTCTCCCCAGTGGCTGGTGGAAGCTTTGTTGAAGATGAATTGTTTGAAAAATTGAGGATTTGCTACTGAAATCTTTATCCTGTTCTATTGGTCTATATACTTGTTTTTGTACCAAGACCAGGGTGTTTTGATTATTGTAGTTTTACAATAAAGTTTAAAGTTTGGAAGTGTGATTCCTCCTGCTTTGTTTTTTTGTTTTGTTTTGTTTTGTTTTGTTTTGCTGAGGACTATTTTGGCAATTCATGGTCATTTATATTTCCATATGGATTCCTGTATTGAAGTTTCCAGGTCTGAGAAGAATGCTGCTGGTAATTTAATGGGTATTACATTAAATCTGCAGATTGCCTTGGCTAAGACAGACATCTTAACAATGTTGATTCTTCCAATCCATGAGCATGGAATAATTTTCCATTGCTTGTGTCATCTTTGATTTCTTTGAGCAATATTTTGTATTTTTCATCGCAAAGGTCTTTCACGTCTCTGATTAGGAAGATGCCAAGGTATTTCTTTTGTGTGTGTGTGTTTGGGGGAAACTTTGTTGGTGTTGATATTTATTTTCATTCCACTGTGGTCTGAGAAGGTGCATGGCAGGATTTCAATCTTGTGAAATTTGTTTATGCTTGTTTTATGACTGAAGATGTGGTCGATCTTAGAGTACATTCCATGTGGTCATGAGTAGAATGTATATTCCATGGTTGTTGGTGGATATTCTGTAGGCATCAGTTAAGTCCATTTGATCAAGAGTCACATTGAGGTTCCAGATCTCCTTGTTGATTTTTTTTCTCTATGATCTGTCTAGGGTTGTGAGTGGGGTATTAAAGTCTCCAGCTATGATAGTATTAGAGTCAATATCTTTTTAAAGTTTTCCTAGAAGCTGCTTTATGAAAGATGGTGCTCCTATGTTGAGTGCATATATGTTTAGGATGGATATTTCTTGTTGATGGATTGAACATTTTATCATTATATAGTGACCCTCTGTATCTTTTTAAGTTTTTGATAGCTTAAAGTGTATTTTTTCTGAAAGTAAGTTTGCAATCTCTGCTTTCTTTTGTGTTCCGTTTGCTTGAAACTTTGCTTCCCATCCTCTTACTTTGAGTCTGTGAGTGTCCTTTCTAGTGAGATAAGTTTCTGGGAGACAATATATTGCTGCCCCATGATATTTTATCCATTTTGCCATTCTATGTCTTTTCAGTGGTGCATTCAGTCCATTCACATTCAGGCTAATTATTGAAATTTGGGAATTTATCTCTGTCATGATGTTCTTACATAGGTGTTGTTGCTCCTGTTTGTTGGTTGTCTTTCTTTTGATTTTAGGGTTGATTTATGTGTGTTTTCATTATGTTCCCTGCACTCTTGAAGAATGTTGTCATTCTTTTCTTCCTTTCGTCTGTGTTTAATACTTTCTTAAGTGTTTCTTGTAGAGCTGGTATAGAAGCAGTGTAAGTTCTTAGGGATTGAATGTCTGTGAAAGATTTTATTTCTCCCTCACTGATGAAGCTTAGCTTAGCTGGGTAGGTTGTTCTTGGCTGAAATTGTTTATATTTGAGAACTTTGAAGATTGGGCTCCAACCTCCTAACCTGAAGTGTTTCTGTTTATAAATCTGCTGCTATTCTAATTGGTCTTCCCCAGTTGGTAATCTGACCTTTTTCTCTTGCTGCCTTTAGGATTTTTCTTTTGTATCTACTTTGTATAGGCAAATTACTATGTGTCTAGGAGTGGGTCTTCTCATTCATTGTCTTGCAGGGGTTCTCTGAATCTCTTGCATTTGAACTTTTACCTCACTGATGAGATGAGGGAAGTTTTCTTGAATAATTTTATGGAATGTTTGCTAAGGGTGGTCTTTGTCTCTCTTTCTGCTACAGGAAGTTCAATTACTCTTAGGTATGGTTTCTTGAAATAATCACTCATCTCTTGAAGGTTTAGTTCTGTCCTTTTAAGCTTCTTTTCTATGTTTTTGACAGTTTGGGTTAGTTCTGTGTTTTGTTCCTCAAACTCTGAGATTCTTTCTTCTGCTTGGCTAATTCTGCTTTTCATGCTTATCAGTTTGTTGTTTATTTCAATCACAGTATTCTTTACCTCTGTTATCTCAGTTATCAACTCCTTCCTAATTTCCTCTTATGTCTCGTCAATTCTTTTTATTCTCTCTGTTAATGTCTTGATGTCTGGGTTTGTAGTATGTGACCTGTCATCCTGGGGGCTCTTCTGCAGTCTTTTTCTCAGTGTCTGACTTCCTAGGGATCTGTGTGAGACCCATATTCTTCTTTTGGTTTTCTTCATTTGTGTAGATTTTCCTCTCCACTCTTTTTTCCCCCTCCCTATTCTTTAATTCTGTTGTTCAGAGATGGCTGGTTGCTTTTACTTCTGTTTGCTCAAACAGAAAAATCTCCTATTTTTTCCTTGTGTGGATCCTCTAGCCTTGTTTAATCCTGAAGCTGAACTGTGGGTGGGGGCTGTACTTTTTTTTGCAGTTGTGAGATTTAATTGAGGGGAAGCTGTGATTCAAAATCTATCTGCAGAATCCAGTACCCACCAAGAGGTTTATGGATACCTGGAAACCATTTCCCACTGCTTTGCAATCTGTCCATGTGGTGGGGGTATAAGGTTTGCTCCCTGAAAGTAAAATGAGGTAAGAAAAAGGAAAAGAATGGAACAAGGGAGGAGGGCTGGGGGCGGGGGGAGAGGAAGATGGAGAGAGCGGAGTAAGAGGGAAAATAGACAAACAGTCTGACTAACAAATGAAAAAAGGCACCAAGACAGTAAAAATGAGCAGAACAAACATAAAAAGAATAAAAAATAAAAACAAAGAACCAAGCGTGCTCTGCAATTTGTTCCTGTAAGTCCAATGTCCTTTCAGCTGTGATCTCTAGCTCTCATCACAGGCTGATAGGGTGGTTCACAGCTAGGGTCAGATGCCCAGGCCTGCTGTGAAAGGAAGATGTATTAGATCGGAACTCAGCTGGCTTGCTGCCTGTGAAATCTGCCACTGAGATCTGACCTGACTGTATCTGATCTAGCTTTGGGGAGGGGCTTCTGTCTCTCCTTGTTTGATGCAATTACCTTATGTTCCAAGTTATTGACTGGGCAGACCTGGATAGGGCAATGCAGACCTCTGCCTTGTCCCAGGACAGGGAAAATGGCTGTGGTCAGTGTTTCTCCACCAGGCATGTGCCTCCTCCCTATGAGACAGGCAGGTTCTGCAGGTTGGTATGGTATGGGGTGGCACAGGGCAGCACAGGGCAGGGAAGGTGGTTCAGCCAGTGAGGTAACCCAGAACTCCATGGGGCTGGGAGCAATAAAATAAAATAACAAAAAAAGCAATAAAATAACAGAAAACATGATCAAGTACAAAAATATGTAATCAAAAACAGAAAGAGAGAGAAAAAAGAAAAAAAAAAACTAAAACAAACAAAAATGAGCAAAACAGACTACCAGAAATACAAAACTCTCTCTGAAGGGGTTCCTGTAAGTCCAACTTTCTTTCAGCTCTGATATCCAGCCCCTCGCCTCTGCTCTCAGTGCAGGCTGATAGGGTCGCTCTCAGTGTGGGTCAGATGCCCCAGTCCCACTGTGGGAGGAAGGTGGATCAGTTCCAGACTCACCCAGCTTGCTGTCTCTCAAGTCTCCCACTCAGATCTGACATGTCTATGTCTAGTCCAGCATGGGGAAGGGGCATTTGTCTCTCTAAGTTTGATGAGATTACCTCTTGGTCCCAGGTTGCAGGCTGGGTGGAGCTGAGTGGAGCAGAGAAAATGGTTTGGCTGGCATTTCCTTGCCCCTCACTGGTGGTGGGGCTCTTCTCCAACTCTTCCCGACCGCTCTCTCCACAGATTGCTGGCTCCAGGCAATTTGCTGTCACAGGTGATGGTGTGGACTGGGCTCCAGGTGATGAGGATCAGTTGAATTCAGCAGACTTTTCTCAGGAGAATCCCAAGAACAACAGAGCATTCTGTGCACTCAGGGCTCTAATCTCAGGGTGATGGGGAGTTGCAGTGACCTCTGGAGGAGAGCCCTAGATGCATGAACCCACGTTTCCCCTCAGAGAACTTTCACTCACCCACCAGCACACATCCACTCATGCAGAGAGTTTTTATGGACACTAGCTTTTAGAGACTCTCACAGTCCAAGCTTTCCTGTCGCCGTCTTGCCAGAAATCTCCCTAGATTTTTTTAAAAACTCAAATACACAGAGATACAGTGGTAGAAAATGAAACAGTGGTTACCACAGACAGGGCACAAGGAAAGAAATGGGCAGATGTTAGTCAAAGAATGCAAAATGGCAGATATGTAGAATGAACAAGTCTAGAGACTCAAAGACTCAGGTTCATAAAATTGTATTCTGCTAGGGTTTTTGTTAAATAAGTAAATTTTAGCTGCTTTTGTCATAAGAAAGTAGCTATGTGAGATGATCAATAGATACATTAATCTACTTCATTATAGTAACCATTAGTTTTATATGCATCTCATTGCATCATGTCATAAATCTTAAATACACACAATGCAACTTATTTTAGAAATAAAGTGGGAGAGACATGCTTTCCTTTGCACTAAAAGAAAATGGAAGCTGTCATAAGTCCTATGGCTATGAAGAAATGAATTCTGTTAACAAACTAAATGAATTTGAAATTTCCTGAAGCTAAATTTAAGAATGCAGCCCCAGTCACATTGATTGATTGCTAGCACTTTGATTTCAGCTGGGTGATACCTGAGCCAATCCATGCCCAGACTACAGACCCATGAAAACTGTAAGATAGTAAATTTGTATTTTTTAAAGCAGCTAAGGTTATAGAAGGGTGTTACAAAGCACTATAAAACTGATGAACTCTCTTCTTCTCTATAATTGAATCCTTACTTCTGTGGTGCCAGTTTGCTAAGGGCAGCCCTGCCCACCTGTATTTGCTAAGGCTGCTGCTATAGTTCTACTCATATAAAAATAGCCACTTGCCTGCATAAAAGTTACTCACTTAAATAAAAATTGTTACATGCCTATAAGAAAAATCTTTATAAATTGGGGTAATCTGGCAAGTTTATAAGCCCATTTAGCCAGTCTGTATAAAAATATAAGTTTAAAACAAGCCCCCACCTTAGGCTACATGGTGAAAAGTCAACCTCAAACAGGAAATACTGACTTCAAGAAACATATATGCTCTTGAAAACTATTAAGGTTAAAAGCTTCCATAACTCCCACTTGCAAACCTAAGGCTTAAAATTGCCATCCAAACCCAGACAAAAAATTCTGAGACTTTGGGGAACGTATAAATTTCTGAGCCTAATAATACAATCAAAATTAGATTTATAAAATTCCTAAGACTGAGATATTTTAACTATGATTATTCCATTTAAATGTGCAGTGCATGTGTTTGTGTATATTCTTGCATATATATATGTAAACGTATCAGCAAATTCTTCAGGAAGGGAGTAACTACAATATATATATACAGAGGCAATATTTTTTCCTTGATTTTTTAAATTTTTATTTTGTCTTTTTTAAAAATTTTATTTTATTTTATTTTAAAGTTGTAGGGTACAAGTCATGATTGCATCCATATGTGGTTTAGATACAGGTGAAGTTTGGGATCTCCTATTGGACCTCACTTCCCCTGGATCAGGATAAGGCACCCTAATTGATGTTATGTGCCCCCTCCTCCCCTGGCAGTGCCCCACTACTGCCATCACTTTTTTGTAGTATTATGAAAGGTGTTCAGGGTCCACTTATGAGTGAGAAGATGTCATATTCAGTTCTTTGTTTCTGTGATAGATCACTGAGTATGATAAACTCCAAATCCATTCAAGTTGCTGTGAAATCTATAATTTTGTCCTTCTCTGTTGACTGCATAATATTATGTCCTGTATATGTACCACATTTTTTTAAATCCAGTTCAGTTTCAATGGACAGTACAGTTGGTTCCATATTTTTGCTATGGTGACTCGTGCTACAATAAACATGCATCCACAGGTATCTTTTTTGTAGAATGACTTGAGTTTCTCTTGATATATTCCCAGAAAGGGGATTGCTGAGTCATATGGAAGGTCAATTTCTGTTCTTTTAGAAATCACCACATTGTTTTCCATAGAGATTGAATTAGTTTGCCCTCTCACCAACAGTGTAGGAGTGTTCCCTTTTCTCTGCATTCTTGCCAAAATCTGTTATTTTTTGCTTTATTAATAATGACCATTCATACTGGAGTTAGGTGATATCTCAAAGTGGTTTTGATTTGCATTTCTCTGACAATTAGTGAGGCTGAGCATTTTTTTCATATATCTGTTAGCTGCCCATATATCTTCCTTTGAGAAGTGTCTAGTCATGTCTTTTGCCCACTTTTTAATGGGGCTGTTTGTTTTTTCCCTCTTGGCATGTTTGAGTTCCTTATAGTTCCTGGATGTTAGGCCTTTATCAGATATATAGTTGGTAAATGTCTTTTCCCCTTCTGTGAGCTGTCTCCCCACCACTTGATGGTCTCTTTTGCAGAAGCTATTCAGTTTGATGAGGTCCCACTTGTCTATCTTATCTCTTATGTTATGGGCATCTGGGGTTTTCATCAGGAATTGGTTGCCTTTTCCAATTTCCACAAGGCTGTCTTCCATGTTTTCTAAGATTCTTATAGTTTGAGGTTTTACTTTTATGTCTTTGATCCATTTGGAGCTGATTTTTGTTTATGTTGATAGGTAGGGTTCCTGTTTCATTCTTCTGCATGTAGTCAGTCAGTTTTCCCAGCACCATTTACTGTATAGGTTCTCCTCTCCCTAGTGGCTGTTGATGGAGGCTTTGTCGAAGATGAGTTGGCTGAGAAATTGAAGTTTTGCTTCCGGAATATCTGTCCTGTTCCATTGGTCTGTATGCCTATTCTTGTACCAATACCAGGCTGTTTGATTATTGTAACCTTATAGTAAAGCTTAAAGTCTGGAAGTGTGATGCTTACCTCTTTGTTTCTTTTGCTAAGGATTGTTTTGGCTATTAATGGTAGTTTATGTTTTCTTATGAATTTATGTATTGTCCTTTCTAAGTCTTAGTAGAATGATACTGATAATTTAATGGGTATTGCTTTGAATCTGTAGATTGCCTTTGGTTGAATGGACATCTTAACCATGTTGATTCTTCCAATCCTTGAGCATGGAATATTTTTCCATTTGTTTGTGGTTCTCTTTGATTTTTTTGAACAGTATTTGTAGTTTTTGTTGTAAAAGTCTTTCACTTCTCTGGTTGAGAAAATGCTGCCAAGTTCTTTCGTGTGTGTGTGTGTGTTTTGTGTGTGTGTGTGTGTGTGTGTGTGTGTGTGTTGTGAATGGGATTGTGCTTTTTATTTGGTTATCTGCCTGTTTGTTGCTGGTGTATAAAAATGTAGCTGTCTTTTGCACATTGATTTTATACCCTGAGACTCTGCCATAGTCCATTATCAGTGTAAGGAGGTTTTTGACAGAATCCCTTGGATTTTTCCAGGTATAAGATCATATTGTCCACAAAGAGGGCTAGATTCACTTCCTCTCTTTCTATTTGGATATGCCTGATATCCTTCTCTTGGCTGATTGCTCCAGCTAGGACTTCCAACACTAAATTGAACAGGGGGATGAGAGTGGGAAGCTTTTTCTTATTCTGGTTTTTCAGGAGAAATGCTTCCAATTTCTGACCATTTACTAATATGCTGGCTGTGGGTTTATTACATGTAGCTTTTACTATTTCAAGGTATGTTCCCTCTATACCTAGGAGTTCAAGGGTTTTTATAAAGAATAAATGCTGGATTTTGTTGAAAGCCTTTTCTGTGTCTAATTACATAATCATGTGGTTCTTGTTTTTACATTTGTTGATGTATTTAATTACATTTATGGGACTGAGGATGTTAAAGTAGCCCTGTATCCTGGACTTGAATCCTACTTGGTCATGGTGGATAATTTTTGAAATGTGTTGTTGGATCCCATTTGCTAAAATCTTGTTGAGATTCACAGATTTTAGTATCTATGTTCAACAGGGATATTGGGCTGTAGTTCTCTTTCTTTGTTAGGTCTTTGCTCAGTTTGGGTATTAGTGTGATGTTAGCTTCATAAAATGTTTTGGGGAGAGTTGTCTTTCTCAGTTGCCTGGAATGCTCTCAATAGGATTGGTTTCTACTCCTCCTGAAGCAATAGAGGCCTTAAATAGATAGATAACAATCCAGGAAATTTACTCCATCATAAGAAAACTACTTAAAAAAAAAAGTAGCCCTAGACCAGATGGCTTTGCAGTGGAATTCTATTTTTATTTTTTCTGAGATGGGTCTTATTCTGTCATTCAGGCTGAAATGCGTTGGTATGATATGATCATAGTTCAGTGCAGGCTTGACCTCCTTGGCTCAAGCAATCCTTAGCCTCCCAAATAACTGTGACTACTGGCATACACCACCATGCCTGGTTAATTTTTAGTATTTTAGAGAGGAGGTCTCATTATGTTGCCTAGACTGACCTCAAACTTTTGGCCTCAAGTGACCCTCCTATCTTAAGTGTCGAGATTTCAGGTGTGAGCCATTCTGCTCAGCCTATAATTAGGCAATAATTTCTAATCATGAGACCAAATGTCTTATTTTTCTTTCCAGTAGAGTGTCCTTTAGATTTTAAATTTCCGTCTAAAGAAGCTCGTTAAGCTAAATAATATTATTGATATTTCATCCAATACCATAGTCTATTTTGCATGTCAGACACTCAGTTTATGCCTTTTCCTTTAGTTATATATATTTTTAAATCAACTCATTTAATTTTCAAATAATTTTTTAAAATAATGGCAACTGGCTCTGTGAGGTACCATTGTCATGACTTTTAGGTGACTGGACGTGCTTGCCAATTTGCAGTATCTTCATATTCTCTAATAGGTCAAAATGCATATCTTCATGCAAACCCTGCCCAGCAAGACCATCACCCTAGAGGTTGAGCCCAGTGATACCATCAAGAATGTGAAGGCCAAGATCCAGCATAAAGAAGGCATTCCTCCTGACCAGCAGAGGCTCAATTTTGCAGGCAAGCAGCTGGAAGATGGCTGCACTCTTTCTGATTACAACAGCCAGAAAGAGTCAACCCTGCACCTGGTCCTCCGTCTGAGGGGTGGCTGTTAATTCTTCAGTCTTGTATTCATGGTGCCCAATGATGGCACTACTCTGCACTGTAGCCATTTGTCCCAATTTAAGTTTAGAAATTACCAGTTTCAGTAATAGCTGAAACTGTTCAAAATGTTAATAAAGATTTTGTTGAATGGTGAAAAAAAGAAAAGAAAAGAAAAATACTAAAACCTACAACTTTTTTTTGAAAGTAGATATAATACAAGTTGTTAAATTTATTTTTTTAAATCTTTATTGGATTTCTTAAGTTACTACAGAATTAAAATATAAAAATGTCTTAATCATGATGACTTCAGTCAGGTTTAAAAGGTCTATTGCAAATAATTGGTTTACTCAACTGAAAGAGTCAACTAAGCAAGTCCAAAAGTCATTAACCAGGCTATCAGAAATGGCAGACTGGAACTCATGGGCATGGGCTAAAGGTGATGTCTATAGGCAGAATTTCTTTTTATTTAACAAAAATATTCTAAGTTAGTATAATAAACATGTGGTACACAAAACCTCACCTTCTGTAGGTATTCAATTAGGGATATTCAATAACAATATTTTGCATATCTCTTTTACTACATTAGGCCATGGAGTGCTGGTATACCTTCTTTAGCATTGGCTCATTAGTTACTTTAAGCCTAATTATATTAAAGAACTCATGCTTATGATTCTGTTGTTTTGGAACCACTTTATTACTGCTGTGATGCATTACCACAAATTAGTAACTTACAACAACACACATTTATTATCCTACAGTTCTGCAGATCAGAAGTCTGATGTAGTTATTATGGGCTAAAATAAAAGTATTGACAGAGTTGTGTTCCCTTCTCTACAGTAGGCTTTATGGGAGAATCCAATTCCTTGCTCATTCAGATGTTGGCAGATTCAGTTACACATGACTATAAGACTGTAGTGTCTCTTTTCTTGCTGCTTCTCAGCTAGGGCTACTCTTGGCTTCTAGAGACAGAGGTCTCAGGCTCTTGCATATTGACATCTACATCTCAAGACCAATAACAGGAAATTGAGTCATTCTCATGCTACTATCACTGTGTCTCACCCCCTGCCTTCTTCTGCTGCTTTTTAAAATTACTGTTATTAATAGATTGTATTTTTTAAGAATAGTTTTAAATTTATAAAGAAGCTAAACAGAGCTGCTGCCACCCATGGAGGCCCTTGCCTCCCACCCCATGGAGATCCAGTCTCCCTCCCCGGCTGCACCGCTGTGTCCCACCCCCAGCTACTACCGCCTGCCGAGGCCCTCAGCTCCTCCCCATGGAGCTCTGGCATTCTTTCTCAGTTGCACTGTCCCACTCCGCTCCCAGCTACCACCACCCATGGAGGCCCTTGGCTTCTGTCCCGGAGCTCCAGGGTCCCTCACCAGCTTCACAGACCTTCCCCCAGCCACCCTGTGTTATGCTGACCTGCAATGCCAGGCCATCTCCCCTGATTTTCCCCTGGTCAGAGTGGGACCAGAGAGCAGCTGGAGCTCTGAGACCTCCATTGCCCCACCCAGCTCCCAGTACTGCCCAGCCTCAAAGTTGGGATCTAAGACCCCATGTTTCTGTAGGGAAATAGTATATCATAAGAAGGTTGGTCAGCTTGTGTGTCTGTATGATTGCATGTTCTAGTATTTTTGTTGTTGTCATTGTTGTTTTTTGTTTTTGTTTTTCTCTTACGCTTATCTTTGTGTCAATTTTCATTTGTTAGTTGGCACCTTTGTCTGTTTTCCATCTTACTCTTCTCTCTCTCCACTTTCTTTTTCCCCCACTGTTCCATTTCTTTCCTTTTTCTTACTTAATTTTACTTACAAGGAGTAAACATACCCCACTGCATAGACAGATTGCAAAGCAGTGGGAAGTGAGTTCTAGGCTATCCATACACCTGTCGGTGGATTCTGGGGTCTGCAGATAGATCTTGAATCACAGCTCCTCCCTCAATTAAATGTCAAAACTGTATAGGCCCCAACGTACAGTCCAGCTTCAGAATTGAACAAAGTCAGAGGATTCACACAAAAAGAATAGGAGGTTGAGCAAACAGAAGTAAAAGCAACCCCATCACCCTTGAACAACAGATTTAAAGAACATGGGGGAAAAAGGAAAAAGTGGGGAGGAAAATCTACAAAAATGAAGAAAGACCAAAAGAAGAATATAGGTCTCACAAGGACCCCTGGGAGGTCAGACACTGAGAAAACAGACTTTGGAATGCAAACAATGAAGAGTTGCCAGAATGACTGGTCACATACTACAAACCCAGACATTAAGACATTAATAGAGAGAATAAAAAGAACTGAGGAGAGACAAGAGGAAAATAGTAAGGGGTTGATAATTGAGATAACAGCAGTAAAGAATACTGTGATTGAAATAAATAACAAACTATTAAGCATGGAAAGCAGAATTACCCAAGCAGAGAAAAGAATCTCAGAGCTTGAATATCAAAATATAGACTAAACCAAACTGTCAAAAACATACAAAAAAAGTTTTAAAAGACAAAACAAAACCTTCAAGCGATGAGCGATTACTTCAAGAGACTAAACCTAAGAGTAATTGGGCTTTCTGAGGTAAAAAGAGAGACAGACACCACCTGAAATAAACATTACATGAAATTATTCAAGAAAACTTCCCTCATCTTATTAGTGATGTGAAAATTCAAACACAAGAGATTCAGAGATCCCCTTCAAGACAACAAATGAGAAGACCAACTCCCAGGCACATCATAATTTGCCTGAACAAAATAGGTATAAAAGAAAAAATCCTAAAAAAAGCAAGAGAAAAACATCAGACTACCTACCAGGGAAGACCAATCAGAAGAACAGCAGATTTATCTACAGAAACACTTCAGGCTAGGAGAGCTAGGAGTAAAATATTCAAAGTTCTCAAAGATAAACAATTTCAACCAAGAATAAACTACCCAGTCAAGCTAAGATTCATCAGTGAGGGAGAATTAAATTATTTCCCAGACATCCAATCCCTTAGAACTTATGCTGCCTCCAGACCAAGCCTACAAAAAACTCTTAAGAAAGTATTGAACACAGAAGAAAAGGGAAAAAGAACAACAATGTTCTTCACAAGAATGCAGGAAAAAGATTGAAAACACACATGAACCAACCCAAAAAACCGAAAGAAAGACAACAAACAAACAAGTACAACAACTCAATAAGAACATCATGAGAAAGATAAACCCTCACATTTCAATAATTAGCCTGAATGTGAATGAACTAAATGCACCACTGAAAAGACACAGAGTGGCAAAATGGATAAAATATCATGAGGCAACAATATATTCTCTCCAAGAGACTCATCTCACCAGAAGGGACACCCACAGACTCAAAGAGGATGGGAAGCAAAATTTCAGGTGAATGGAACACAAAAGAAAACTTTAGTTGCAATCCTAATCTCACACAAAATACCCTTTAAGCTATCAAAAATTTAAAAACATGAAGAAGGCCACTATATAATAATAAAAGGTTCAATTCATCAACAAGAAATATCCATCCTAAACATATATTTACCTGCCGGGGACCAGCTCCAGCTGGGTTCAGGGTACCCCAAAGGTGGAGATGGTGTCGGTGATTGGGGGGAAGAAGAGAGAAAGAGAGAGAGAGAAAGAAATAGACTGGACTCCGGTCTAGTGCAGAAGCAATGTGTGTTATTGGGAATTACAATGGGTCTTTTATACACAAAGTCAGATGTGGGAGGGGTGTCTCCCACCCACCAGAAACCTTAATCCATGAAAACTTAATCAATGATTGCCTTTAAACCCTTTTCATATGATAATCTTAAAATCCCATAACAAAGGATAACCTAATCTGTGACTGACATATTCTATAAACCTTTTTCATCCTAAGCTGATTGATTTATGCCAAGTTAAACAATTCTGTAGAAGCTTAAGTATTTACTTTACAAATGAAAGTGGCCCATCCCAGAATGTTTGGAATGTGACCCAGTCCGAAGTTCACAGTGGGCTACCTGCAAGTAACCCAGCCTCATTCTTTCAACAAAATTGCTGTCTTCTAAAACTATATTCTACAATTTACACCTTCAATCAATCCTAGGATCATGACCCAGAAGCCTGTAACCAATACTAAGCCTCTTAGATGTGACACGAGTTTGAATTATAAGTTGTGTGAAAGCCAAAACTGCAATTTGCAGAAGAATGGGAGCAATGAGCTTCTAAAGTTAGCTTGTGTTCATCCCGGTCTCAGAGTTTTTATGTTTTGAGCTCAAAGGAGCTTAATCTGGTTAGTGCTGAGTAGAAAGGGGGAGGAAATGGGGTCAATAGCTCCCGAATGCATCCTAGTGGTCTCAGGGTCAGCAGTCCTTCCTGATCCCTAATGCTCAGTGGGCCTCCATGGCTGGCTCCCAACATTTACCCAACATACAGTACCCACATTTGTAAAGCAGCTTCTAGGCAAACTTCAAAAGAAGATTGATGCTAACACTATCATAGCTGGGGACTTTAATACCCCACTGAAAAGCCTAGACAGATCATCAAGACAAAACAATCAACAAGAAGACCCAGAACTTCAAGGAGATTCTTGAACAAATGAACTTAATTGATACCTACAGAACACTCTACCCAATGACCACAGAATAGACATTCTACTCATCTCCACATGGAATGTACTCAAGATCAACCAGATCATTGGCCATAAATCAAACATAAACAAATTTCATAGCACTGAAATTTTCCCATGCACCTTCTCAGACCACAGTGGAATAAAAATAAATATCAACACCAACAAAGTTCCCCCTAAACCTACAAAGACATGGATACTAAACAGTATGATGCTAAGTAACTCCTGGGTCAATGATGAAATCAAAGCAGAGATTAAAAGGTATCTGGAAACAAATGAAAATGAAGAAACATCTTACCAAAATCTCTGGGATATCATGAAAGCAGTAGTAAGATGGGAATTCATATCTTTACAAACACACTTGAAGAAAATGGAAAGGTCACAGGTTAACAGCCTAACACATCACCTAAGGAAGCTGATAATGCAAGACCACCAAAACTTATCTTTGGCAGAAGAATCCAGATCATCAAAATAAAAGCCCAAATCCAGGACATAGAAGGCAATAAAGATAAAACAAAAAATCAATGAAACAAAAAGCTTGTTCTTAAAAGGATAAACAAGATAGATGGTCCCCAAGCCTGACTGACCAAGAAAAAGAGAGAAAAAGCCCAAATAAACTCAATCAGAAACACAAAAGATGAAGTCACAACTACTATGTACAATTGTATGGAAACAAACTTGAAAACCTAAAGGGAATGTAGGACTTTCTGACATCACACAACCACCCTAGGTTGAACAAGAAGAAACGGAGACCCTAAATAGACCAATAACAATCAAGGAAATTGGTTATGTCATAAGAAAACTACCTACAAAAAAAAAAAAAAAACCCTGGACCAGATGGCTTTCCAGCAGAATTCTACAAAACATACAAGGAGGAACTGAATACCAATCCTATTGAAAGTGTTCTAGGTGATTGAAAAACATGGAACTCTCCCCAAATCATTTTATAAAGCTAACATCACATTGATACCCAAACCAGGTAAAGCCAGGTAAAGACAAAGAAAGAGAACTACAGGTCAATATCTCTGATGAACATGGATGCTAAAATTCTCAACAAGATCCTTGCAAACCGGATTCAACAACACATCTCAAAAATCATTCACAATCAAGTAGGCTTCATCCCCAGGAAGCAAGGCTGGTTCAACATTCATAAGACCATAAATGTAATTAAATACATCAAGAGATATAACAACAAAAACCACATGATTATATTATTAGAGGCAGAAAAAACTTTTGATAAAATACAGCACCCCTTCTTGATAAAAACCTTTGAACATCTAGACATATGTGGAACATACCTCAAAATAGTAAAGCCATCTATAAGAAACCCACAGCCAGAATGTTGCTAAATAAAACCATTTCCCCTGAAAACTGGAACAAGACAAGGATGCCCACTCTCACCCCTCCTGTTCAACATAGTTTTGAAAGTCCTAGCTAGAGCAATCAGAGAAGAGAAGGCAATCAGGGGTATCCAAATAGGAAAAGAGGAAGTCAAGTTATCTCTCTTTGCAGATGACATGATTTCTCTTAAAAACCCAAGAGAATCAGCCAAAACCTCCTTGCACTGATAAAGGACTTTGGCAAAGGCTCAGGGTATGAAATAAATATACAAATGACAATCGTACTTCTATATATCAATAATAAACAAAAAGAACCCCAAATAAAAAGCACAATTCTCTTCACAATAGCCACAAAAAAATGTAATACTTTGGCATCTTTCTAACCAGAGATGTAAAAGACCTTTACAATGAAAACTACAAAACACTGCTCAAAGAAATCAAAGATGACACCAACAAGTGGAAAAATAGTCCATGCTCATGGATTGGAAAAATCGATATTGTGAAGATATCTATTTCACCTAAAGCAATCTACAGATTTAACACAATATCCATCAAGTTACCAGAAACATTCTTCTCAGACCTAGAAACAACAATACAGGAATTCATATGACCAAGAATAGCCAAAAACAATCCTCAGCAAAAAAAGCAAAGCAGGAGGTGTCACTCCCAGACTTTAAACTGTATTATAAAACTACAGTAATAAAAACAGCCTGGTATTGGTACAGGAACAGGCATATAGACCAATGGAATAGAATTGAGATTCCAGAAGCAAAATCTTAATTTCTCAGCCAACTCATCTTCGACAAAGACTCCACCACCCATTACTGGGGAGAGGAGAACCTATTCAGTAAATGCTGCTGGGAAAACTGGCTGACCACATGCAGAAGATTGAAGCAGGACCCCTACCTATCCCCATACACAAAAATTGACTCTAAATGGATCACAGACCTAAATGTAAAACCTCAGACTGTAAGAACCTTAGAAAATGCAGGAGACACTCTTATTCAAGTTGGAACTGGCAACCTAATTCCTGATCAAAACCCTAAGTGTTCGGGCCATAAGAGATAAGATAGACAAGTGGGACTTCATTAAATTGACATGCTTCTGCAAAGCCAAAGAAACCATCAAGAGAGCAGGGAGACAGTCCACAGATAGGGAAAAAAAATATTTGTCAACTCTATGTCTGACAAAGGCCTAACATCAAAGATCTACAAGGAACTCAAACATGCTGAAAAGAAAAAAACAAACAGCCCCATTATAAAGTGGGCAAAAGATATGAATAAACACTTCTCAAAAGAAGACATACGAGCAGCCAACAGATACATGAAAAAATGTTCAGTCTCACTAGTCTTCAAGGAGATGTAAATTAAAACTACACTGAGATACCACTTAACTCCAGTCAGAATGTCCATCATCAATAACTAAAAAAATATCAGATGCTGGAGAGGATGTGGTGAAAAGGGAACACTTTTGCTATTGGTGGGATTGTAAACTAGTACAGCCTCTGTGGAAATCAGTGTGGTGATTCCTAAAAGTTATAAAAATCAACCTTCCTTACAACCCACAATCCCCCTACTGAAAATATACCCAGAAGAACTCAGGTCACTCAATGAAAAAGATACCTGTGCATGTATGTTTATCACAGCATTGTTCACCATAGCAAGAGCATGGAACCAACCGTGCTGCCCATCAATAGAGAACTGGATTTAAAAAATGTGGTACATATACACAATGGACTATTATGCAGTCATAAAGAAGAACAAAATCAGAACTTCACAGCTACCTGGGTGGAATTAGAGCTTATAATACTTAGTGATCTCTCACAGAAACAAAGAGCTGAGTATCACATGTTCTCACTCATAAGTGGTCCTTGAACAACTACCATATTACTATAAGAAAAGGATTGAAAGTAGCAGGAATCTGTGGGGTGGGGGTAGTGAGGGGGTAGGGAGGTGGGATTAACAGTAGTTGATAACTGGCTGGGGAAGGTGGGGACACATCATCAATAAGGGTACCTGCACATGAATATTTATATACCTAACCCTGAATTTTACCCAACAATTTTAAAATAAAAATTAAAAGAGGAAAATAAAAAAGAAAAGAAACTGAACAGATAGCACAGAAAGTTCTCATATAAGACCTGCAGCCATATCCCCTGCCCCACAATTGTTTCCCTTATTAAGAACATCTTACGTTAATAGGGTCCATTTGTTACAATTAGTAGACCAAAGCTAATGTGTTCTTATTAGTTAAAATCCATAGCTTATTCAGGTTTCCTTAAAATTTCTGCTCTAAGATCCCATACAGAATATCACAATAGATTTAATAGTCATGTCTCCTTAGGCTTCTGTTGGCTATGACAGTTTTTCAGACATTCTTGATTTTTGATGACCTTAACAGGGTTAAGGAGTATTAATCATGTATATTGCAAGATTCTTTTCTATCAGATTTTATCTCATGTTTTGCTTTTTTTTTTTTTTTTAGATAGAAAATATAGTTTATTTAGAAAGTAAATTAGAGAGAGAGAGAAAAGAAAAGATTCACTTCCCCAAGTTTTGGGAAGGACCAAAGTGTCTCATGCTCTTATTATGATTATGGGTTATGGGTTTGGGGAAGGAATACCACAGTGGCAAAGTATCATTTTTATTATATCATATCAAGAACACATATTACCAAAATGATTTATGACTGTTCATGTTAACCTTGATCATGTGGTTGGGGTTGTGTTTTTTAAATGTCTTCACTGTGAATTCTCTCTTTCCCTTCTTCTCTCACACCTTACTCTTTGGAATTAAATCTTCATTTGCAGCCTGCACTTAAGGAGTGGAGAGTTATAATCGCTTTATTTTATTTTTAATTTTTTTGTACAGAAAAGATCTTGTTATGCTGCCCAGATTGGTCTTGAACTCCTGACCTCAAGTGACTTTCCTGCCTCAGCCTCCCATAGTACTTTGATTATAGATGTAAACCACCATGCCCAACCCTTCCCCTCCTTTAGACTAAGTAGTTATATAATTGATTTAGAATTGTTCTGTACAAGAATGTGTGTTTTCTCCTTCATGTATGAATTTATTTGCCATTCATTTATGTCAATTTTATTTTGTATTATAATCTAATACTACTTTATTTATTTTGTTTTTCAAATATTTGCAGTTTTATTTGGGTCTTTTGTAATATAAAAAATAATAATTTGGTTCATTATTTTGTTATTTAATTTATTATTGAACTTATTAGTCAAGAAATACCGTTTTTATTTTGTTTTGTTTTGTTTTGTTTTAGTTGGAGTCTCACTCCATTGCCCAAGCTGGAGTACAGTGGCACACTCACAAACACTCCAGCATCAAAATGCTGGGCTCCAGTGACCCTTCCACGTCAGCCTTCCAAGTAGCCGGAACAACAGGTGCATGCTACCATGCCTGGCTAATTTTTTATTTATTGTAGAGACAAGGTCTCACCAAGTTGCCCGGGCTGGTCTCGAACCCACGGGCTCAGGCAATCCACCTACCTCGGTCTCCCAAAGTGCTGGGATTACAGACTGAGCCACCGAGCCTGGCAGAAATACAGATTTTTATAATATTTTTTTCATAGAAACGTGTGGGGTACAAATGCAATTTTGTTGCATATATAGATTGCATAATAGTTAAATCAGGTTTTTTTTTTAGGGTAAAATACTTATTTTGAATTTGGCATCCAACAAGTCAAAGAAAATAAAAATAAGAAAAAATAGACAAATCAACTAAAAGGCAACTATGATGATGTTAAAGAAGTTAAAACACTGATTATATCCCCATTATTCCAGAAATTACTTTTAAAATCCAATAAAATTATGGCATCTAGTGTTTGATGCTCTCTAATACTGATGTCAAGATTCTATGTCAGCATTCTATCTTGACCGACCGTCATTTTGCAGAAGACAATATAATCTTATTTATATCCACATTGAGGAGACTTAAGAGATTGCATGCATATGCTAACAAAGAACATAGAGCAAAGCAAATATCACTGATCAATTGATTTAATATCCATTTAAGAAATATCTACTTACTATTATACATACATCATTGCTATAGGCATATTAAATCAAATGATTATGAAACAATAAAGATTATGATCCAACTCACACAGTCTCAAATCTAGTAAAAATAATAAAATACAACATGCAAAGCAATAATAAAGAAAAAATATAAGTACCAAAAAGGAGATGTAAGCAAAATACTTTAAGAAGAAACAGGATAATGTGAAGGGGGGCTTAAAAAACATCTACAATGTCAAAAATTAAACTAAACATGTACTCAGCCTTTACACAGTTAAAAAAAAGTTTTCTTCTTGGAAACTGGCAGCAGCACTTGCTGGCTAGGTTAAACTGTTTAACAAGCAATTTTTTTTTTGCTTCTGTGAACCACACTTACATTGCTTGAAAGATACCTAGTCCTCCAGGATGTTGTGGTTTAGCTCACTTGGAAAGTCCCCATGTGGTTTAGCCTTTCTTAAGCAAGCCCCTACAGCTAATAAAGCCCCTTGCTGTGGACTGTCATGTCCAACAGGCAAGTGGCCGCCGACCCAGTTCTTGACTAAATAAAACCTCTCCCTTTTATAACTTGTACTTTCGGTGTTGGTGTCTGTGAATTAAGCGCTTGGTCCCTATTTCAGATAATTGAAAGATCAAAACTGAGGAAGAGTGTTGGACTCAAGTAACTTTGTTCCCATTACCTTCTCCTGTTGGGCAAAATTTGAATTCAAGATCAGCAAAAACTATCTGCAAAGTAGGCTGCTACAATTACAATAATGACAGGGCAACCAGGAAAATTAGTTTTACTATTTTTCAATTAATGGTCCTTAGAGATAGCCAGTATAAGAGGAGTACATACTCTACAAGCCTCATCCTAACTAGTGTCTAACCATATGTCTTGTGTGCAGTGTTTCTAAGGAGAGCTCACAACAAATTCTCTTCTGTTCTCAACACAGTGGATATGAACTGTGTAACACATCACAGCACTGCAAACACAGGAACCCCAGATGGGGTTCCCACAACATTGCAAGATTGAGTTACCAAGTATGTTACCAAAATAGACCACTAATTGAGAGCAGCATAGACAACCACAGTTAGATTGCACAAAATGAGCTAAGGGCTAAACTACTTAAAACAGGAATATATTTAACAAAAATAAAAGGTGAGAAAGTAGGTGAGCTAGGTGTAAATACTATCTATAATGCTGAAGACTCCAAAATTTAAGTCTCCAAGCACAATCTCTTACATGAATTTTCCCACCTACTGGACAACTTCACTTGTATGCCCATGAGACATTTCAAATTTAACACATCCTAGACAAAGCACTTGTTTCCCCATAGAATTCTACTCCTGACTTGGCATTTCTCATCTCTCTAAATTATGATATCATTCACTAAGTTGGTTGAGTCAGAAACCTTGGAGTCAATCCTCAGTTCTTCTCTTCTGATTATGCCCTAAATACAGTTCACAAGCATTAGCAACCTCTACTTAAAATATGTCACAAATCTTATCTTTTCTGACTACCTCCACATTTACCACCCAAATGCAGTTGTCATGATTTCTAAAAAGCACTACTAGAATAATTTGAATGGTTTCTCATACTTCCACTCTTACTCCCCTCTAGAATCAATTTAAAATGGCTTTCTGAGCCATCCTTTAAAAACATGAATCAGATTCATGACATTTGCCTGCTCAGATCTTGCAATGTCTCCTTCATCACACCTAAGACAAAAATCCAGAGATTTTACCTTTATGGTTGTAACAAAGCTAAATCATCTGTCATTTTCAAACATTCTTTATTGCTAATTATGCTAGAGCTACAATCATTTCCATTCATTAATTTGTAACTTGAGTAGGTACCTAGAATAAGTTAGATAATAAATATATGTTAAATTAATTAAAGGGAAGGGAAAGTTGGGTTCAGGAATAGTAACATTAAGCATTCATACTTTTTAGTAAAATTAATTAGCAAATTTGCTCATCAATAAATGTAATAACATTATTATCATCATAATACACTATGATGAACCTTATGAAATTGCCGTTTTTATAGGTCAAAAAATTATAATCATTCGCTTCATGTGGCAAAAATTAAAACAGTCTTTTGTCTATAGATAATAAAAATGTCATTTTTCCTGTAAAATAAAAATACTAAAATTAGACTTAACTAATTTTCAAAAACTGCTAACTTTACCAACTCACTCTTCTTTTGTGCCCACAATTTCTCTAATCTGTATTGCAAAGAAAAGTATCATACTTCATTTTCTCTCTCATCCTCCATATCCAACTAGTCATTAAGCTCTAGTAATTTTGTGTTCACATTTTCTTGAATATATCCATTTTCCTTCTCACTCTCAGTCATTTTGTTACTAAAGCCCTTTATTACTTTTCCTTCTTTAGTTACAACAAATGGATCCCAATTATTCTTCTAAACTCTAGCCTTAACTTTTTAGAATCCATCCTGTATACTTTTATCTAAATTATTTGTGTATGCAAATATAATTGTTTATCTTCCTTGTCAATAACCTTTTATATTCTCCTTAATATACATTGTGAGAATCTTCACTTATCAATTATTTTCTCCATTTATTTCTCCAACTAGAATGCTGAATAACCTTACCCTACCATCTTGTTTTTTTGAGTCTAGGTCTCTGTCATGCAGGCTGGAGTGAAGTAGCATGATGGTTTACAGAAGTCTTAACCTCCTGGACTTAAGCAATCCTTCTGCCTCAGCCTTCTGAGTAGCTAGGACCACACATGTGTGCCACCACGCCTGGCTAATTTCTTATTTTTTGTTGCCTACGCTGACTTTGAACTCCTGATCTCAGGCAATCCTCTAGCCTCAACCTCTGAAAGTGCTGGGATTATAGTTGTCAGCCATTACACCTGGCCTTACCCTACCAATTTTCTACTTTCATTTTTTGTCAGTCTTTCACCTCTATATCTCATATTTCTGTTCAAGACAGAGACATGGAATTACTCCAAATGTTCCATAACACTTCATACTTTTATGCCTTGGCAAATATAATTCTCTTTATCTGCAATTCCCCATTTTACATACTTATTTTGTAAACTCCAAAACATCCCAAGCTTGGGCTTTTGTTGGGCTGATCTGAACAATGTATAAACTTTTAGATGTCAAGTATCTGAGAAAGGTTATAAAATAATATAGATTTCTGAGAATCACTGATTTACACAGGTAAAAAACAAAAGTTTCAGAAGGCAGAGAAGTAGTCCATTGTTTGAAGGTGGTCATAAAAGGGATATTGGAATAGTTGAGTAAGATAGTTATTAGAAATTTTATTCTTATGTTCCAGATAGTGACTTCTTTTACCCTTTTTCTACACAGGTAACTAAAGATTTGAATAATGTTTTAAGATTTTTGTAATTAATGTGTTTATTTTGGATAGGTTGCCATGCTAAGTGTGGTCCTAAGACAGATATAGGTAGACCCAACTTTATTCAGTTTCTATATAAAAAAAATTATTTGGTGGATGAATTCCTTTAATATTCCACTAATATCACAATATGTGCAATTTGTTTTAAGAAAGTCTCAATTTGTATATTAAAATGTTGTTCACATGTTATCAAACTCAGAAAAATATTAAAATATATGAAATAGTTACACTTATTTTTCAATACCTTTAGAGATTTGTGATGTTTTCTTTTCCTTAATCATTCTAACTTCATTAATTGAAACAAAAGCTATGCTACTGTAACAAATAAATCTGAAAGTACAAAAACTTAAAGAAAATAGATATTTATTATTGCTCTCATGAATCCTTTCTTGTACAGGAGTAAGAAATCTGGGACTAGAAGGCAGTTCTGCAGTTCTGAACACATGGCTTTTATCTTTGAGTTTAAGGATGTGGTTCCAGTACAAGCCACAAGTAGATAATAAGAAAAAGGCAAGGAAGCATAAGTGCATTTCTTTTTATGAGCATGACTACAAATGGCACTTTTTATTCCCAGTTGTGCTCTATTGGCCAGAAATTAGCCACACAGCTATACCAACTGCAGAGAAAGTTGTGAAAGTAACCTGTATATGACAATTATATTCCCAGTTAAATCTTGAAAGCTCTAATATCATAGAATGAGAGAATGGTGGGTTTCTAGTATTTGTCATAAGTTCTTTCCCATATCTTTCTACATAGTAACCTACTGTGTTTTGTCTCCTCTTACTTTTCAATGTGTTATACTTCAAATTTACTTTTCCTTTCTTTCTCACACTAAATCCAACTTACCATTACCTTAATGGTCAGGTCTGATTTAGTTATTTTGTAAAAAGTTCAAATTAACTTCAATTATAGAATGTGAAAATTTTATATTACATATTCCAGGATTGCATATTACATTTTTTCCAGGATATTTTAATTTTACATCTTATTTTACTAGTGCACACTGAAGATTCTCAGAAAGTAACTATAAATATATAAATTAACCATAAAGGAATTTAGCTCAATATTCCAAATTCATGCTTCCCATTAAAATGATTAGGGACTCTACTTCTATGAATGCACAGAATCTTTATGCCATGACTCCTCATTGCTGTCTTTCACAGTCTGGGACCAGATGCTATTTTGGAATAATTCAATCTGTCTTGAAAACCAGCATTTACGCTTTGTGAGTAATAAAGATAAAGGTAAATAACATAGTAATTATTATATTGAATTATTAAATAAAAATGTTTATGGTCAATTGATCACTGGAAAATGCACCAAGAACACACTTTGGGGAAAGGACAGTCTTTTTATTTTTCTTTATTTTAGAATTGTGGGAATATAAGTGAGGATTTACTACATAAGTAGGTTGCATGCAAGTGAAGTTTGGGCTTCTAGAAGGCTCTCTCTCCTCTGATAGTGGACCAGATATCCAGTGTGATGCCACATGCCCCCTTGCTTCCTACTCCCTCCCTTTCCTAGAAATGACCAGTCTGCTAATATCACTTTTGTGGTCATGTGACCAGTTATCAGGCCCCACTTATGAATGAGAACATGTGGTATTCTATTCCTTGTTTTTGCAATAGTTCACTTAGTATTATAGTCTTCAGCTGCATCCAAGTTGCTGAGAAGGTCAAGTTTTTTTTTTATGGCTGCATAATATTCCATTGTGTGTACATACTACATTTTCTTTATCGAGTCCATTTTCACTGGGCAGCAAGATTGGTTCCATGGTTTTGCTATTGTAAAAAGTGCTGCAATAAACATGCATGTGCAGGTGTCATTTTGGTAAAGTGATTTATGTTCCTCTGGGTATATTCCCAGATGTGGATTATTGGATAATAGGGAAGGTCAATTTTTAGTTCTTTGAAAAATTGCCAAACTGCTTTCCGCAATGCTTACATTTCCACCAACAGTGTAGATGCATTCCCTTTTCTCTGTGGTCGCACCAGCACCTGTTGGTTTTTGACTCATTCATGATAACCATCCTTATCAGTGTTAGGTGATATCTTATTACAGTTTTGATTTGCATTTTTCTGATGATTGGTGAGTCTGAGCATTTTTCCATGTGTTTGTTGACTGCTTGGATGTCTTCCATTGTAAAGTGTCTGTTCATGTCCTTTGCCTACTTTTTAATGGAGTTGTTTGTTTTTTCCTTCAAATCGTTTGAACTCCTTGTAGATCCAGGTTGTCAGGTTTTTGTCAGATGCATAGCTTGCAAATATTTTTTTCCATTCTGTGAGCTGACTCTTTACTTTCTTGATGGTTTCTTTTGCTGTGCAAAAATATTTAGCTTGATAAATTCCCATTTGTCAATTTCAGATAGATCTTGCTGCATTTGTTTTTGAGGACTTGGTCATGAATTCCTTGTTTACTCCAATGTCTAAGAGGGTGTTCCCTAAGTTTTCTTCTGATTCTTATAGTCTGAGGTTTCACATTTAAAGGACAGACTATTTTTTTTTTGAGTTGGAGTCTCACTCAGTCACCCAGACTGGAGTGCAGTGGCTACTCCTGGCCACCACAGCCTCGCCTGCTGGGCTCCGGCGATCCTTCCACCTCTGCCTTCCAAGTAGCCAGAATTACAGGCACGCGCTACCACGCCCAGCTGATTTTTTGATTTATTGTAGAGATGAGGTCCCGCTGCCCAGGCGGGTCTCAAACCCATGGGCTCAGGCAATCCACTCACCTCAGCCTCCCAAAGGCACAGGATTACAGGCTGAGCCACCGAGCCCAGCTTTTTAATGACAGAGTGAGACTGACTCAAAAAAAAATTAAATGAAAAAATTTAAAAATGTGAAAAAAATGGATCTGAGAAAACTGGATTTTCACATACAGAAGATTAAAATTGGACTCTTATCTTACCCATATACAAAAAATTAACTCAACGCGGATTAAAATTCAAACATTAAGACCTGAAGGTGTAAAAAGCAACTAGAAAACAGGGGGAAAGCTTCTTGACATTGGGCTGGGGAATAATTTTTTTTACTATAATCTCAGAAAATAGGCAATAAAGACATACATAGAAAAACAGGATTGCATCAAATTGAAAAGTTTCTGAACAGCAACAGAAACAATCAATATGTGGAATGGGAGAAAACTTATGCAAAACATACATCAATAAGGCATTGATTTACAAAATACATAAGGAATTCAAACAATTTAATAACAATACAACACATAAAACATGATTTTTAAATGGACAAGACCTGAAAAGACATATCTGAAAAGAAGACATGCAAATGGCCAACAGGTATATGAAAAAAGCTCAACATCACCAATCTTTAGGAAAATGCAAGTTTAAATCACAATGAGATATCACTTCACACTGGTTAGAATTGCTGTTATCAAAAAGACAAAAGATAACAAGTATTGGTGAGGATATGGAAAAAGGGGAAACTTTGTACCCTATTGGTGAGGGATAAATTAGTACAACCATTACAGAAAACAACATGGAAATATCTCAAACAGTTAATAATAGAAGTAGCAAATGATCCAGCAATTCCACTTTTGGGTATATATTCAAAGGAAATAAAATCACTATGTCAAAGGGACATCAGCATTGTTCACAATAGACAATATATGGAATCAGTTGACGTGCTCTTCAGTGGATGAATGGATAAAGAAATTGTGGCATGTATATATATAATGGAATAGTATTAATACTTGAAAAGAAGGAAATCAGGTAATTTGTTATACACAGATAAACCTGAAGGACATTATGCTAGGTGAAATAAACCATGTAAATAAAGACAAACTCTGCATGATTTCACTTATTTGTGAAATTCAAATAACTTGAACTCTTAGAAGCAGAGAGTAGAGTGCAGGTTGTCAGGAGCTGCAGGTTGGAGGGGAATAGGGAGATGCTGGTCAAAGGATACAAAGTTTTAGCGAGACAGGCTGGATAAATTTTGGAGATCTCTCATCCATCATGGTGACTACAGTTAGTAATAATGTACTGTAAAATTAAAATTTGCTAAGAGAGTGGATCTTAAATATTCTCATTTAAAGAAATAAGTATGTGAGTTGATGGATATAGTAATTAGCTTGATTTAATTACTTCACAATGTTTGCATATATCAAATCATCACATTGTATACCATAAATATATGCAATTTGATTTGTTAAACAAAAACTTGACTGCTTATTTCACAGCAACACAGTTTCACTTCAAATATTAAACATAGTATTCTAATACCAAAACCAATGATGAATTCACAGCATTGTAAAGGTAGAGAATTATGTATATACTTATTTGCTTGACTTATGTGCAAATCAAGTTTTTGCAACCTGTAGCTTACATCTATGAAAATGTTTATCCCAATCTAGTTTAATAATGACTTATAAATGAAGTGAATAATTAGTAGTAATTATTAAGGAGCAAGGAATAAATGTAATTTTGTAAAAGCCTGTCTAATCATGATTGCACTACCAACAAGACTCCACTATCTCCCTATTTTCTGCCATATTATCAAGACACAATTGTGCATCATTATTTAAAGTGAGACAGGTAACAATTATTTGCAAATATTATAAAAGGTCATATTTGCAAGGCATTTATTATTTTAAAAGTAAATTCAAACACAATGTTTAAAACTCATTGTCTTCATAAAACTGTAAAGAAAATAAAATACAAAGCCACGGATTGAATAAAAGTGTTTGTAAATCACATATCTAATAAGGAGTCCATATTTGTAACATATGAAGAATTATTAAAACTCAATAATAGGACACCACAAAACCAACTTTAAAAAAATGGGTACATTGCAAAAAATACACAGATATCTAGTACAAAACACACACACACACACACACACACACACACAAACACAATACACACACACATAAATGCTCAATATCATTAGTATTTAAGAAAATGCAAATTTATCACAAGCATATACCAATGCACCTATTAGAATGGTTAAAATTAAAATGACTGATCATAATGTTGATGAGGGTATAGAGAACCTGGATCTCTGCTAGTAGGAATGAAAAATGGTACCACTACCTTGGAAAACAGTTTAGAATTTCTTCAGAAGTTAAACATATACCTATCATATGATTCATCCATTTTACTCTGAGACACTTATATATATATATATATAGAGAGAGAGAGAGAGAGATAGACATATAGATATAGATATAGATATATATGATCCCACAGAGCTTTGTATACAAATGTTCACAGTAGTTTTATTTTGTAGTAACCAGATATCTGAAATGACAAATACCAACCAACAGGGCAATGGATTAACTAATTTTGACACAATAGAATATTATTCAACAATAAAGAGTAACAAATTTCCAACAATGTATAAAAAATTATACATCATAACCAAGCGAGATTTAGCCCAGGTATGAATGGCTGATTCAATAACCAAAAATCAACTAATGTAATTAATCACATCAATACTCTAATGAAGAAAATCACATGATTATTTCAATAGATGCAGAAAAACAAAGTCCAACATTTATGATTAAACTAGGAATAGAGGGGAACTTTCTCAACTTGATGAAGAATATCCACAAAAAATCTGCATCATATTTACTATTAAACTCAAAGCTTTCCCACTAAGATGAGGAATAAGGCAAGTATATTCCCTCTCATTGCTGCTTTCATTATAGTGTAATGTATAATGCTAACATTAACTGCAAGTCACACTACATGCAGCAAGAAAAGAAAAGACTTGTAGATTTGAAAGAAAGAAATACAACTGTCTTTATTCACAGATGACAAGATCATCTATGTAGAAAATCTGAAAGATTTAAGAAAAGAACTCCTGGAACTAACAATCACCTATAGCAAGTTTGCAGGATACAAAGTTAATATACAAAAGTCCATAATTTTTTGATATACAGACAGTCTTCTTATCTGTGTGTTCTATATGCATGGATTTAACAAACTGTGGATCAAAAATATTTGGAAAAAAAATTGACTGCATTTGTACTGAACATAAACAGATTTTTTTCTTGGCATAATTCCCAAGGTGATATATTATACCAACTATTTAGATAGTACTTCCTTGTATTAGGTATTATACATAATCTAGAGATGATGTAAAGTATACAGGGGAGTTCCAGTAAGATGGTGATGGCATAGGTGGATTTGTGAGATTCTCCAAACGTGAGTTCCCAAAAAGACGCTTACTTTTCTTTCCCCACTCCTCTGCCCACCACCAGCTGCACTGGTCTGAGGCCCGGGGACCTTTGGTCCCACACAGGGCTGGATACTGTGGCCCCCAGCTACTGCTGCTCCACTATATGTGACTCCTGCCCATGCAGGAGACCCGGGTCTCAGCTCCCTCCCAGGCTACATCATCTCGCCCAGCACCCAGCACCAAGTTGCCGGTCACCCAGGGAGGCTCTGAGCGCCCACCCCTCAGCGATACCGGTCCCATTTCTGGCTGAAGTACCCTGTGAGAGGCCCAGGGCCACTTTCGCCACCCACCACCTGCCCTTTGGAGCTTTGGAGCTCTGGAGCTCTGGGCCCATCCTGGCTGAGGCACTCAGCACGCGATCCCATGCTTGTGTAAGGTAACAGCATACCTTTTTTTTTTTTTGAGTTGGAGTCTCACTCTGTTGCCCAGACTGGAGTGCAGTGGC
>NW_007247325.1:343576-345223 GCF_000164805.1 Carlito syrichta
CTACCACACCCAGCTAATTTTTTGATTTTATTGTAGAGATGAGGTCTCGTCTGCCCAGGCAGTTCTCGAACCTGTGGGCTCAGGCAATCCACACACCTCAGCCTCCCAAAGGTGTGGGATTACAGGCTGAGTCACTGAGCCCAGCTTGGGAACAGTATATCTTAAGGAGGTACTGATCGGAGGCTCTCAGCTCCAGAGGAGGAAACTCCCAACCCCCTCCTCCTCCCCAGCCTGCTGGTGGCACCCCGGACCCAGCGCCCAGCTGTGTAGCTGATCCCCAGTGCCTCCCACTCCAGCACAGTCCATCACAGTGGATAACACAGGGACCCAGACGAGCAGAGAGAAAAGATCCATGAAAGTGAAGCTTCCACCTCGGTCATTCTCCAGGCAGAGATTTGCATTGCCCCGCTCACCTATCAGCAGCTTCCACCTCAGTTCCTAAGGTAACATCATTAAACAGGAGACAAAGCCCCTCCCCTGCTGAATCAGACAAAGGCTATGTCACAGACCTCCCAGGCAGCAGGCTAAAAAAAAAACAAACCCAAGCTGCCAGTAAATCTAGCTACCTGAAAGGAAAACAAAGGGGAGAGGCTGGAGATCAGAGCTGAAGAAAATTTAGACACTCAGGAACGATTCCAGAGCTGGTCTGATCTCTTATTCTGACTTTTGATTTTATCATTTTGACTGTTTGTTTTGCTCACTTTTGTTCACTTTCTGACTTACACTATCTGTTTCATGATTTTATTGGTCTGTCTCTGTAGCTACCAGTAACCTTTAGGGAATTTTGCACACATGTTATTTTCACTTCTCTCTGGCCTTGTGTCTCTTTTTCACATGTTAATTGGTATGTATGTCTGTTTTCCCTCTCACTCTCCTCTCTTTCTAACTTCCTATTGACCCCCCTTCCTCCATTATTTTCCTTTTTTGCACCTCCTTTTGATCCAATGACCAAACCTACATACCACTGCACAGACAGATTGTAAGGCAGTGGGAAATAGGTTCCAGTGTGCCCATACACCTGTTGGTGTATGCTAAAATAAGCATATAGATTCAGAATCACAGCATCCCCTCAATTAAACCTCAAAATGCAAAAAGTACAGCCCCCAGTCACACTACAACCTCAAAAGTGAACAAAGCCAGAGGTCACTTATAAGGAAGAACAGGATATTGTACAAGTGAAACAAAAGCAACCGCACCTTCCCTGAAAAATAGAATTAAAGAAGGGGAGGGAAAGGGGGAGAGAGAGAAAAATCTACACAAACGAAGAAAAAAACAAAAGAAGAATATGGGTCTCTCCCACACCCCTGGGAGTGCAGACTCTGAGAAAACTGACTTAGGAATGCAAACAATAAAGAACCCCCAGAATAACTGGTCTCAAACTACAAACCTAGATATCAAGACATTAATGGAGAGATTAAAAAGAGTTGAGGAGAGACAAGAAGAAACTAGGAGGGAGCTGATATCTGAGATAACAGTAATAAAGAATACTGTGAATGAAATAAATAACAAACTGATAAGCATGGAAAGCAGAATTACCCAAGCAGAAGAAATAATCCCAGAGCTTGAGGACCAAAATATAGAACTAACCTAAACTCTTAAAAACACAGAAAACAAGCTCAAAAAGACAGAACAAAACCTTCAAGAGAT
>NW_007247325.1:345680-368755 GCF_000164805.1 Carlito syrichta
GAGATTAAATCTTTCCCAGATATCCAATCCCTAAGAACTTACACTGCAACCAAACCACCTCTACATGAAACATTTAAGAAAGTACTAAACACAGAAGTAAAGGAAAAAAGAACAATGTTCTTCACAAGAGTACAGGAAAAAGAATAAAATACACCTGAATCAACCCCAAAACCAAAAGAAAGACAAAACCCAAGTGGAAGAACAACAACTCTATAAGAACTCTATGATAGGGATGAACTCTCACATTTCAATAATTAACCTGAATGTGAATGGATTAAATGCACCACTGAAAAGACATAGAATGGCAAAATGGATAAAATATCACCAGGCAACAATATACTGCCTTCAAGAGACCCATCTCACTAGAAAGGACATGCACAGACTCAAAGTAAGAGGATGGGAAGCAAATTTTCAGGCGAATGGAACACAAAAGAAAGGAGGACTTGTGATCCTAATTTCAGACAAATACCATTTAAGCTATCAAAATTTAAAAAAGATACAGAAGGCCAATACATAATGATAAAAGGTTCACTCCATCAACAAGAAATATTTATCCTAAACATATATGCACCCAACATAGGTGTGCCAGCTTTCATAAAGCAACTTCTAGGAAAACTAAAGAAAGATATTGACTCTAACACCATCATAACTGTGGACTTTAATACCCAACTCACAACACTAGACAGACCATCAGGACAAAAAATCAGCAATGAGATCTGGAACCTCAATGTGACTCTTGACCAAGTGGACTTAATTGATACCTACAGAACACTCCATCTAAAGGACAGAGAATACACATTCTACTCATCACTGCATTGAACGTATTCTAAGATCAACCACATAGTTGGTCATAAATCAAGTGTAAGCAAATTTAAAAGGACCAAAATTCTACCAAGCACCTTCTCAGATCACAGTGGAATAAAAATAAACATTAACACCAACAAGGTCCCCCCAAAACCCACAAAGACATGGACACTAAACAGCATGATGCTAAACAACTCCTGTGTCAATGATGAAATCAAAACAGAGATTTAAAGATACCTGTAAACAAATGAAAATGAAGAAATATCTTACCAAAATCTCTGGGATGCCATGAAAGCTGTAGTAAGAGGGGAATTTATATCCCTACAAACACACATGAAGAAAATGGAAGGATCACAAATTAACAGCCTAACAAGCCACCTAAGGAAGCTGGAAAAGTAAGACCAGAAAAACCCTAATTTCAGCAGAAGAATCCAGATCACCAAAATAAAAGCCCAAATTCAGGCATAGAAGACAAAAAGATAATACCAAAAAATTGATGAAACAAAAAGCTGGTTCTTCGAAAGGATAAACAAGATCGATGATCCCCTAGCTAGACTGACCAAAAAAAAAGAGAAAAAACCCAAACAAGCACAATCAGAAACACAAAAGATGAAGTCACATCTGACCCTGAAGAAATACAAAAGATCATTAGAGACTACTATGTACACTTGTAGGGAAATAAACTTGAAAACCTCCAAGAAATGGAGGACTTTCTGTCATCACACAACCTGCCTAGGTTGAAACAAGAAGAAATTGAGACCCTAAATAGACCAATAACAATCAAGGAAATTGACTACGTAATAAGCAAACTACCTACAAAAAAAAAGCCCTGGACCAGATGGCTTTCCAGCAGAATTCTACAAGACATTAAGGAGGAGCTGTTTCCAATCCTACTGAAGGTGTTTCAGGCAATTGAGAAAGATGGAACTCTCCCCAAATCATTTACGAAGCCAACATCACATTGATACCCAAACCAGGTAAAGACTCAACAAAGAAAGAGAACTACAGGCCAATACTTTGATGAACATAGATGCTAAAATTCTCAACAAGATCCTAGCAAACCAGAATCAACAACACATCTCAAAAATCATCCATCATGACCAAGTAAGCTTCATCCCTGGGATGCAAGGCCTGTTCAACATTCGTAAAACCATAACTGTTATTAAATACATCAACAGATATCAAAACAAAAACCACATGATTATGTCATTAGATGCAGAAAAAACTTTTGATAAAATCCAGCCCCCCTTCTTGATGAAAACCCTCAAACATCTAGGCATATGGGGTACATACCTCAAAATAGTAAAAGCCATCTACAAGAAACCCACAGCCAGCATACTCCTAAATGGGCAAAAACTGGAAGCATTTCCCCTGAAAACTGGAACAAGACAAGGATGCCCACTCTCACCCCTCCTGTTCAGTATAGCATTGAAAGTCCTGGCTAGAGCAATCAGAGAAGAGAAGGCAATCAGTGGTATACAAAAGGAAAAGAGGAAGTCCAGTTATCTCTCTTTGCAGATGACATGATTGTGTACCTTGAAAACTCAAGAGAATCTGTCAAAAACCTCCTTCCACTGATAAAGGACTTTGGCAAAGTCTCAGGATATAAAGTAAATGTGCAAAAGACAATCACATTTGTTTACACCAATAATAAACAGAAACCCAAATAAAAAGCACAATTCCATTCACAATAGCCACAAAAAAATGAAATACCTTGGCATCTTCCTAACCAGAGATGTGAAAAACCTTTACAATGAAAACTACAAAACTCTGCTCAAAGAAATCAAAGATGACACAAACAAGTGGAAAAATATCCCATGCTCATGGGTTGGAAGAATCAACATTGTGAAGATGTCCATCTTACCTAAGGCAATCTACAGATTCAATACAATACCCATCAAATTACCAGCAACATTCTTCTCAGACCTAGAAAAAACAACACAGGAATTCATATGGAAACATAAACGACCAAGAATAGCCAGAACAATCCTCAGCAAAAAAAAAAAAAGCAGGCAGTATCACATTACCAGACTTCAAACTTTATTATAAAGCTGCAATTATCAAAACAGCTTGATACTGGTATAGGAACAGGCATATAGACCAATGGAATAGAATTGAGATTCCAGAAGCACAACCTCAATTTCTCAACCAACTCATCTTTGACAAAGCCTCCACCACCTACCACTGGGAAGAGGAGAACCTATTGGGTAAATGGTGCTGGGAAAACTGATTCACCACATGCAGAAGATTGAAACAGAACCCCTATCTATCCCCATGAACAAAAATTAGCTCCAAATGGATCAGAGACCTAAATGTAAAACCTCAAACCGTAAGTACCTTAGAAAATGAAGGACATACCCTCATGGAAATCGGAACTGGCATCCAATTCCTGAACAAAACCTGAAACCCACAGGCCATAAGAGAGAAGATAGACAAGTGGGACCTCATTAAATTGACAAGCTTCTGCAAAGCCAAAGAAACCATAAGAGAGCAGGGAGACAGCCTACAGACTGGGAAAAAGCATTTGCCAACTCCAGGTCTTACAAAGGCTTAACATCTTGGATCTACATGGAACACAAATGTGCTGAAAAGAAAAAAAAACAACCCCATTATAAAATGGGCAAAAGATATGAACAGACACTTCACAAAGGAAGACATCCGAGCAGCCAACAGACACATGAAGAAATGCTCAACCTCACTAATCATCAGGGAGATGCAAATCAAACCACACTGAGATACCACTTAACTCCAGTCAGAATGGCAATTATCAATAACTCAAAAAATAACAGTTGCTGGAGAGTGTGTGGTGAAAAGGGAACACTTCTATACTGTTGGTGGGAGTGTAAACTAGTGCAACCTCTGTGGAAAGCAGTGTGGTGATTCCTAAAAGCTCTAAATATCGACCTCCCATATGACCCTGCAATCCTTCTACTGGGAATATACCCTGAAGAACTCAAATCACTCTATCAAAAAGATAACTGCACACGAATGTTTATCACAGCATTGTTCACAATAGCAAGAACCTGGAAGCAACCATGCTGTCCATCAACAGAGGACTGGATTAAAAAAATGTGGTACATATACACGATGGAATACTATGCAGCTATAAAAAAGAACAAAATCATGAATTTCGCAGCAACCTGGATGGAACTAGAGTCTATAATACTGAGTGGCCTCTCACAGAAACAAAGATCTGAGTATCACATGTTCTCACTCATATAGTGGACCTTGATCATCCAATGTATTACCATAAGAAAATGACTGACAGTGGTGGGAAACTATGGGGGGGGATGGGATTAATGGTAGTAAACATCTGCCTGGGGACGGGGAGACACCTCTTATCAACAAGGGTGCCTGAACAAAGCATATTTGTATACCCAACCCTTAACTCTAACCCATAATATCATAATAAAAAATATTAATTATAAAAAAAGTATACAGGAAGTTGTTCAAAGGTTATATGGAAATAGTACAGCGTTTTATGTAAGAAAATTGAGCATTTGAGGATTTTTAGTATCTTTGAGCAGTTCTGGAGTAATACTAGCAATAAGTGAGAGTGATCGCTTGAGTCCAGGAGTTCGAGACCAGCTGGCAATATATGAAATACTGCTTCTTTTTTCTTTCTTTCTTTCTTTTTTGAGCTGGAGTCTCACTCTGTCGCCCAGGCTGGAGTGCCGTGGCACGCTCCTGGCCACCACAGTCTCGACCTAATGGGCTCAGGCAATCCTCTCGCGTTGGCCTCCCAAAATGCTGGGATTATAGGCTTGAACCACTGCACCCAGCCACGAAATCCTGCGTCTAAAAAATTTTTTTTAATTTGTCTCTGAGCACAGTGGTGTGAATCTGTAGTTCCAGCTTTTAAGGAGGCTGAAGTGGTAGGAGGGTTTGAGCCCAGGAGTTCAAGTTTATAGTGGGATATGATTATTATATGATTGCATCACTGCACTCCAACCTGGGTGACAAAGCAAGAATCTGACTCTTTAAAAAATAAAATAAAGCAATAATGAAAATCACAATATACCCATTTGAATGACCAAAATTCAGAACACCAACACCACCATATACTGGCAAAGATATAAGCAACAGGAATTCGCATTCATTACTGGTAAAAAAGCAAAATGGTACAGCAAATTTAAAGATGGTTTGGTAGTTTCTCTACAAAACTAAACATACTTCTAATGCGCCATCCAGCAATTGCACTCCTTGGTATTTACCCAAAGGAATTGAAAACGTATGTTCACATAATATCCTGTGCACAAAATGTTTATAGCAGCTTTATTCATAGTTGCCATAATTTGGAAGCTACCAAAATGTCCTTCAGTAAGTGAATGAATAATCAAACTGGTACATCCAAATAATAGACTATTATTCCATGCTAAAAACAAATGAGCTACCAAGTCATGAAAATGCGTGGTATACACTTAAATATATATTACTAAGTGAAAGAAGCAAATAGAAAAAATGCTACATACTGTAATGAGTTCACCTAGATGACATTATGGAAAAAGCAAAACTACAGAGACAATTTTTACAAAGGTTCAAGGGGAGAAAGAAAGGAATAGACAGAGCACAGGGATTTTTAGGGCAGTGAAAATACTATCATAAAAAAGAATACATCACTATAAATTTGTGCAAATCCATAGAACATACAACACAAAGAGTGGACCCTAGTGTATGAACTCTGGTTGATAATGATGTGTCAATGTAGATTCTCCCATTGTAATAAGCATAGTATCCTGGAGGTGGTTGTTGATAGTAGGTGAGAGGCAGAGAGGATATAGAAAACTTACTATACCTTCTGCTCAATACTGCTGTGAAACTAAAATTGCTCTAAAAAATAAGATCTAATTTTTTTAAAAGTCACAAACTATTTATATTCACAAAAGATGGATGAATACCAAAATAATTATGCAGTGCAAAAAGCCAGCCCCCAATAGTATCTTGTTCTATTATTCAATTTGTTTAAAATTCTAGTTGATAAAATAATCTCTAGTAACGGAAATAATAGCAGTAGTTGCTTGCAGTTGGAGAAAGATGATGGTGAAACAAAGGAGAGGGATAAAGAAGCACAAGGAAATGATTCGAATTGATAGATATGCTCGTTATCTTGACTGTGGTGATAATTATGCAGATACATATATAAGCCAACTCCTATTAAATTCTACACGTAGATATGTGCAGTGTATTGTGTATCCATTATACCTGAAAAGGGATGTTTAAATAATTAAAAGCAGATTCAATAGTCATTGCATTTTAATATGATAGGAAAGGGGTAAAAATTACCACTTGGTAATGGAACAGCTCAAAATATCATGTAGATCCATAATTATATGTTGTGAATTGGTATGCCATATGCCATTTGTTTATTAGTAGGAAAAAATTAGAACCTCTGTTTCAGACTATGCTTAGAATTGGAACAGTATACAGGATAAAACATCATGCCTGTGCTTCAAAACTCTCATAGGAAATGCAGGCACTACCATTCTAATCATTCTCCATCTCAGTTAAATTGTGAATTCTTAAAGGAACATAGTATTCTGGGCTCATAAACTATGAGAGATGAAAGTGGTATAAAATCATTTAGTCATACTATTTTCAAAAGATGAACTTTTCTAGACAGGCCATAATAAACTCACAATAGCACACAGTAGTATAGTGGCATGATTGGAACTAAAACCCACCTCTTATGACTTTCTGCCCAGGGTTTTATCCATTACATCACTTCATCATATCCTTTTTACTGAATTCTATACTTTGAGCACAATGTTTAATATATTTTCTTACCAACTGGTGATATGACAAAATGTACCAAAGGAGACCCTTCAAATTATATCTTGTTCAAAGGGCTGAGGAGCAAATAGCTCACAAGATTAAGAAATAATGGCAAATCATAAATCTTGTTAACTCATTTTTCCCTTTTTCTGAGATTAGACATATTGATATGTGTCCTAAAATAAATAAACAACAAAGAGCCATTTATTTATACACAACAAGAAAAATTAACTGCAGTTGGAAAAAAATCCAAAAGGAACTGCTAAAATGTCAATTTGTGAATTAAGGCTATTAGCAGAGATTAAATCAGTCTGGTGAACAATCAGTGGGAGACTTTTGAGAAGCTCCATGCTATTTATAGTAAAGACTTTGAAGCTTTGCTGTTCATTTATATTAGGTAACAAAATTACTACTGCAACAGAAGCACTTTATAGGATCTATGGCACTTGGCAGAAAAAGAGAATTGATTCCAAGCCAAGAAAATGACAGCATAGTATAGCTGCTGCTGACTTGAAGGAAGGAAAATAAAAAGAATGAATAATAATAGATACATATGGGCAATGAAGAAAAGTGCAATCAGCTCAGATTAATTACAAACCCAATATATGCACAAGAGACAAATTTTGAAAGAGACCAAGATAAAAAGGGGATAGGCATTGTAGGTGGCTGTAGAGAACTGACAGATCTAAGCAAGTTTTTAAAAAATGGAAGAAAAGCCTCTGCTTGTACATTGCCGAGGACAGAAAACTTGTCATGAGAGAGATGTCATGTATAGTTCTGTAAGCAAGAAGAAATAATCAAAGTAATCACAGGCTCTGGAATATGGAGAAATATTTAATCCACCCCAGGGACTTACCCCTAGTACCTGTCATATGTGATGCTCATTTTTCATAGGTCATTTTTGGATAAGTGTTATAGTAAACAGGATATAATGACTTATTTTAAAAATGCTAAAAAATTAATAAAAACATAAACTTTAATTTCTTATTGAGTCAAGCTATCATATTCCATGGCCATACATTTGATAAATTTACCAACATAAATCATAATCCATACTTACTAGTATGAAAAAAAATCCAACAAAAATTCTTTGGTCAAAATTGATATTATAACATTCATGAACTTTGAGCACATGAGACATCTTAGTTCAGAGTGAGACTAGTATTTTAGGGGTGATTTTGTTAAGATTGTGTTCTTTAAGGCAGATATAGAGCAGCAAGTTCTACAGGGAAGGAGCTGCTATAAATAGTTTAATGGCAAAAAAAGGTATAAAACTATACAAGTTAAGAGAGATTTATAAAAAGTATGAGAATAGACAAAAAAATTTTAACAATCAGAGGTCAATCGATGTAGAAACATACATTTCTATACTTCAATTGATCATGATGTCATCACATGCTATTATACAAAATGTTTTATGTTCAGAGGAATGACTCAAAGTCATCGAAAGAATCACAAATTATCTGTTCTATCCACAGTAAAGGCAAGAAAGTTAAAAGTACATTATAGAAAAGCCTCCATATGAAATTATTACAATGAAAAAACTTATTGCTTTGAGTATAGCAGTTATCTGCAAAATTCTCTTATGTGAAATACCCTATTTGTGATAAGGCACTTTCTATACAGGTCACAATAGATTCATTGGGGAAAAATATATATTTGTCATATTTCTTTTGTGTAAAAATCAGAGAAACCCAACTGAAATAATTAATTAATTTCTTAACCCATGTACCTGTAAAGTGCAATGGTAGATTTGCATTTCAAACATGGCTGGACAGAGAAATACAGACTTACCAGGAATCTATCTTTGTAAATCTCTTGGTTCAACTTTTTTCTGTTTTTTTTTTTTTAACTTTTTATATTGAAATAAATTTAGAGTTACAAAAATATTGGGAAAGTATTACCAACCGTTCACATAGATCTTTTACTCAATTTTTGATGTTGACAGTTAGATGACCATAATACAACTTTCAAAACCAGGAAATTAACACTGATAAAATACTGTTAATTAAATCTCAGACTTTATTTTGAATTTCAGCATTTTTTTCTTTCCCTAAAGCAGTTTTTCTTTTCAGATATTCAAAAGAGGATGCTACATTTCATTTAGTTGTTCTGTCCTTTTAGTCTCTACCTATTTGTGTCAATCCCACAGTCTTTCTTTGTCTTTCATTACCTTGATACTTTTGATGAGTATTGATCCGTTTTTTGTAGATGTGTCTCTATTTGAGTTTGTCTAATGTTTCTTCATGATTAGATTGAGGTTTTGCACTTTTGGCAAGAATAACAGAAGTATTTATTTTTCCCCTCTAAGATCATAATATTGAGAGAACACAATGCCAATGTATCTTAATTCTGTTTATGTTAAACTTTATAATTTTGTTAAGGTTTTTCTACCAAGTATCTCCATTGTAAAATTAACATTTTCCCCTTTGCAATTGACAAATAACTTGGGGGAGACACTTTAATACTATGTTAATATTATTTTTCACCCAATTATTGCATGAAGTCTGACAACTCAGTTTGCAAGCTCGTCCTAGAAAAAGTGCTATATACTTCATTGCTGAATATCACTAGTCATCTTCCGAGTACTCTCTTTGGGAAGCTACAAATTGACACCAGTACCTAGTTCACCCATCGAAGCAATTCTGGAAATCTTTTCCTCCATGGCCATCAGAGCTGTTGTCAAGAGAATGTCAGAATTTGAATTAGAGCAATGAATAAGCATTCAATTTCTTGTTAAGCTTGGCAAGAGTGGAAGTGAAATCAGAGAAATGCTAGTCCAAGTTTATGGGGATAATGCCATGAAGAAAATGGTGGTGTACAAATGTATTACACATTTTTCTGAGGGGAAAGAAAGCATCACTGATGAAGAGAGGTCAGGATGGCCAGTAATGAGCAGAACTGATGAAAACGTTGCAAAAATTCATCAAATTATACATCAAAATCATCAACTGACTGTAAGATGCATAGCAGTCCAAAGAAACATCAATAAAGAAATAGGAAAATCTTAACTATAAATCTTGGCATGAGAAAGGTATTTGCAAAAATGGTTCAGAAGGAGCCCTTGTATCGCAACAATGCACCAGCTTACGTGGCACTGTCTGTGAGGAAGTTTTTAGTTAGTAAACAAATATCCACTTTGGAACACCCTCCTTACTCACTTGATCTGGTCCCCAATTACTTTTTTTATTTATCTGAAGATAAATGAAATATTGAAAAGAAGACATTTCAATGACATTCAGGACATCAAAGGAAATACAACAATGGCTCAAATGGAATATCCTGGCCTATTATTCATTGTAATAAATTGATTACCATAGCCAAAGTGAGTGTCACTGTCATAGACAAGGCCTGGCTTATGATACTATTTATGGAGTGGTGACATGATATTGTCCCACTGTAATCACACAAAATGAGAATAAAAAAGAGATTTCTAAGGTTAAAAAAATAATAATAAAACAAAAACTGGGGTGTTGTTACCAGAAGAGAGAATGGATGCTGCACAGGTCCAATCAACAGCTACCTTTCACTACACTAAAATATAATGAATTATTCCTGATGTGCCCTGAGATCTAAGTTTGTGGGAAAAAATTAAATTCATCAATATTTTTTAAATATAAGCACTTTATGTTGCCTTATTTATCACAGTGTGGAAGAATGCAAGTTCTTGGTCACCTATTTTAATGTAGTTGCTATATTTTAAATTTTTCTTCTACTCTGTCTTTGATGGAAACAGAAAAAAACCCATAGCTGTTTCTACCATTAAAATAGAATATTTCAACCGCGTTCAGTGGCTCAGCCTGTAATCCCGTGCCTTTGGGAGGCTGAGGTGAGTGGATTGCCTGAGCCTGTGGGTTTGAGACCTGCCTGGGCAGCGAGATCTCACCTCTACAATAAATCAAAAAATCAGCCGGGCGTGGTTCGCATGCCTGTAAATCCGGCTACTCGGAAGGCTGAGGCGGAAGGAGCCCAGCAGGTCGAGGCTGCGGTGGCCGGGAGCGGCCACTGCACTCCAGTCTGGGCGACAGAGTGAGACTCCAACTCAAAAAAAAAAAAAAAAGAATATTTCATAAAATACATGACACATAAATAACTATTATTACCATTATTAATATATTTAACTTGATATATATTTGTGAATTGCCTGTTATATATAAGAAGCACTAATAGATTATAGAAAACTAAAAGATTACTAATAAAGGATAACTGATGATAAGAAATATAGACAATAGGGTGAGGGATAAAATATGCACGAACTTGAATACTAGGTGGAATATAGCCAATTTCTATAGTAGATGCATAAGTACTATGGTAATAATTTCTATGTGTTTTAAATATTAAATGCTTTCTTAATATGTTCTTCCTCAGGCAATACAAAAATAAAACAAAACAAAGGACCACATTTTCTTCTGGCTTTTCTTAAAAGATTAGCTCCCATATACATTTAACTTTTGGACATAAATTGGATGTCACAGTAACTAACAACTGAATAGACAGTGAAGAACAATTGACTTCATTTTTTATCACTGTGTAAAATAAAAAGACTTAAAATAAAGATCGCATCATATAATTTAGTAAAAATGTTACTTTCCAGGTTTTAATACTATAGTTCCTTTAGGCAAAACAGAAAACGTACTCTGAATTTGTTCTTATACGCAGAAAAAATCAGATTATTTAATTTCCTTTTCACAAAAGGCTTTGTAGTTTATAAATAGCTTTTGAATTAAATGACCAGATTGTTGCTATGCAACAGTGTAAAACAATTCTTACATAAGTAGACAGGTCTTAAGTATGAGCATGTAAGCTCTAAAGCAATAAGTCTGGCATTTTTGTAGATTCTGTTTATATTATTTATAAAATAAATATTTTTATAATATATTTCAAAAATGAGTATATATATATATGAACTGGTGTTGTCAAAGAAAATGGATGGTTTGAATACAAAATAGAAAGCAAAAAGTCAACTGCCATTGTATTAATTGCAATTTTTAGTTCTGATTTGGCCATGTTAGCCTGCCAGGATATAAAATATTTCTAAATACTTTATTTTTTTTTTATAACTCTCAAAGTCCTTCTAAATAGACAACCATTTCAAATATGTTGGGTCACTGGACCCTTCTCTGAAAATAGGGCATTTTACAGAGAATAAGGAGCTATTAACTGACTTTATAACATATATTCCAGCTTATAAATTATTTCATAAATAATGAAATATTATTATGAGGGTATAGCATTAAAAATTCAGTGATCTGTTATATTACAAATGTAGGTTTTTGCTAATACTGAAAAGGCCAGAAATGTACTTGTCATTTCTTAAACCAAAGGAGAAATACTTTTTATATAAAGTTGTGAGTTGTCTGGTCTTTTGAAACCAGAGGAAGAGATCTTTGTATTATTTGCCTGTGAAAATGCTGCTCTACTTTTGCAAAGTATCATAGGATGGACTTGGTAACTGAAGTGGCCATCACTCTGTGAGGAGTTAAGTTGACCCACCAACCTCAAGACATCCATTGCAGTTCTAACTAGAAAATGCAAGGCTCAGCTATTGCAGATGAACCACTTCTGTTTCATTTACATAAAAACATTTTGTTCACAAAATTTATATGGACAAAGTCAAAATAGGAACTTATCTTAGAAAAGAAAATGTCCCTGGGTAACTATTCTGCTAAGCTTCTTTCTGGAGAGGTTGAGTCCTATGGACGTTAGACCAGGAAAAAACAAGATACAAACATTTGTGATTTAATTTTCCTCTAAGAGACAAAAACAGGAATTTGTTCTACTCTTGAGGGACAAAGAAAGAATAGCAAGAGAGTCAGAAGAACCAGAGAGATGGTGTGCAACAAGAATATATGCAAGAAACAACCCATAGAAATTGTCCCATTTCTGATTATTTCTCTTGCTTCAAAGTACAGCCTCACCTCCCCTACTCTAGAACCTTATTATAAATATCCTTCTCAGTCAATTTTCTATGAAATTACTTCAATTATGAGTATTTTCTTGTAGGATATTTCCCCTAAATCATGCAAGTGGGGTGTTTTCCTTTGGAATTTCATGGGGTGAAACATAGCGTATCGAGCCCGCATTTTCAAGACCCGCCTGGGCAACTTGGCAAGACCTCATCTCTAAAATAAATCAAAATGAGCCGGGCATGGTAGCGCAAGCCTGTAGTTCCAGCTATTTGGAAGGCTGAGGTGGAAGGATCGCCAGAACCCAGCAGGTCGAGGCTGCAGTGGCCAAAAACAGCCACTGCACTCCAGTCTGGGCGACAGAGTGAGACTCCAACTCAAAAAAAAAAAAAGAAAAGCATGAACCCAAAGGTAGAGAACCCATAACCAGAGAAGCCCAAGTAAATTCACGCAACACTTGAAAAAAGGGCTTAGGTTTCCATAGGTCATGGAATTGGAGGCATGAACAAGTCATTTCAAAGAAGCAGGAGACACTACTCAGAAAATATCTGACTTATTGATCTATAAGTTGAATATACTTTATCTTGCATGCTTGGGAGCAGAAATGTTTGGGATTTCATATTTTGGGAATTTGAAATATTTGTATATACATAATGAAATATTTTGGGGATGGAACCCAAGTCTAAACATACAATTCTTTTATTTTTCACATGTACCTTATATACATAGCCTGAAGGTTGTGCACTATGTTCAATAATTTTGTGCATGAGACAAAGTTTTGAAGATGTCTTGTACCATGAAGTCAGGTGTGCAATTTTGTATTTAAGGCATTATGTCAGTGCTAAAAAAACTCTGAGATTTTTGAGTATTTTAAATTTCTAATCCGTTCAACCTGGAATATAAATAAATTTGATGTTTTGGGTTATTTCATCTACAGAATTTGTTGAATGGCCATTTTAGATAAATTATGTAAAACAAATACAAGTTTTCACATATTATCTAGATCTAAAACAAAGGCAATAATGTGTTTGCTACAGAAATATTTTTACTTCCTGAATCTTTGAGATGTGGATCACTATCTGTTCAAACAAAATAAAACTAATCAGTACTCTAATCACATAATTATGGAATTTTTAAATTATATTAAGGTCACATTAAGGTTGCATTTTACACTAATAATCTGAGTACTTGTTAATAGGGAACTTTATACCAAAAAAGGATGAAATATTTGTAACTAATAATAAAATAATAAGTTTAAACTCATGGCAAAAAATCCATAAACAAGAAGAAACCGAACACTTCTTCATATTATTCAAAAAATCAAAACCAGTCCACTTTTTAATAGCATAACTTGCTTTACTTGTGCCTTCCCTAACACTGGGTATTATTTTGTTTTTGTTATCAAGGTATCTAGACTCAAATATTTCCTCACTCAGAAAGTAAAATGATATAACAAATATTACTTTTATTCATATATATTTTGTCACTGGAATCACATTCAAAATTGAAGATAAATTATAAGAAGGAATAAGGAGGCTGAGGGAGTAGTTACACCTGCCTAAAAAACACTATTAACCATGTAGTCTAGCAACCAAACCACATGAGAAAAGATATGATCATTTTTAGTATTTTAGCAAATATGACTAATTATGAGGTATTCTTTTTTCTGTTTAAATCAGAAGCAAATTTACCAACACATCTCAGGGTACATTGCTTAAAGAATATAGTGCAAGCTATATTTATAAAGCAAAATCTTCTGCTTGACTCAGTTCTACTCTAACAAACTTACTGTGACTCTTAGAAACATTTTAAAATACAATGTATTCCTAGACAACTGCAACAAAAGAGTTATATACATTTAATTTTATAGAGAGCTATAAAGTTGCCCCAGCGATATTATCCTTGAGTTTGATGATGTGAAAAATAATGCATGTTCTTACTTGGACATATTTATTGGATATAGCCAGAGGTCTTGAGAATAAACTTTAGTGTGACTATATTACATTTACTTAGGGAACAATAGTACATACTTCCCTGAGGATTTGTAATTTAATAAAGAAAAGTAGTTTAGCATAAACTCCATAATGTTTACAGTATTAAAAATAGATTATATAGGAAGAAATACAGGGGTTAACCCAACAATGCAACTGCAGACACGTACACATGCACTCACACATACACAGTGACACACAACCTAAACCAGTTGTGTTCACAAAAATATTTTGGTCAGTGCAAAAATAATAGCAATACTTTAAAAGGTTAAAATGTCTTTGGTAAGTATTGAAGAAATTAATTTCATCACTGAAAATAACTTATTAATTTACAAATGACTTCCAATATTAAATACATTATATAAGTGGCTTATAGCATATAATTTAAGACAATAGTGATAATAATATAGAACAATTACAAAATTGTATCTGGGTCCCATTTCTGTAGGCCATGAATTTGGTTTGGACTGTTTGTTATATGAACTGGGTTTTCTTTGCTTGTTTTTTTATGTTTTCATTTCCAGATTGCTATGCACTGTTAAGGCAATGCTCATTCTTGCTGACTCTATTAGAAACATATATCTTCAGTGTGTATCAACTGAATAAAATGACAGATACTCTGCTCAGTGTTTCTTCTTATCATGCTATACATCTTGACTGTAAAATGATAATAGAGTTAAAGCCTCAACACAGACCTCAACATCTGCATCAAAGGATGCAACAAATATTTGATCTTAACATCTTAAGTGAATCTCTGAATAGGGAACCAATTATTCTATAATTTCTTTAAGGTCCAGATAAGCATCTGTCTTTTTCATTGTCTTATCCTCAACACCTAGTAGAGTAAGCACATAGTAGGTACATAATCAAAATATGCTGCATTATTTAGAAATTTATGTACTGGTTCAATGATGTCATCTCCAAAGAAGTGGAAAGTAATTTTTATGTGTTTATTTTGAGATTTGAAAAACAACAGATTCACATTTACTCATACTAAAAGCTTACTGAATGGGCCATAAAAGTATATTCAAGTTAATTCTATTTCCTATTTTTGACAATCCAATAAAATGCCTTTGGAAATAATGGCAAAAGATATATTTTGCATAAATATCATATTATTTGAGTTTTTTTTACAGTTTACTGGAAGCTAGCTCTAAGGACTGAGTTATTGTATTAGTCATCTCTTCCCTAGCACCCTCAATTTAAATATGTGGCTGTTCAATAATTATTTGAAGGAAGAATGTATTTTATTAGAATTTTATAATTAATTCTTATATTGAAAACAATTTCAACTTTTCTAAAATTGCCTCCCAACTGAGTAACAAGATAATAACATGTTGTAGCCTGGTAATAGAATAAGTTATAGCAACTACTCGTTCAGGTTCTCTACTGCAGCAAGGAGATTTGCACCCAACCAGCTGCTGTATCTCTGAATTTCTACCCTGTCAGCAATCCTATTGGTTTTCTTGAACTGCAGAATACCACAGACTGGGTGACTTAAGTAACAGAAATTGATTTTGTCACAGTTCTGAAATCCAGAAGTCCTAGAATCCCTAGAAGTGGGGGATCAAGGTTACAGCATACTCCCCCTCAAATAGTGCCTTTTCATTGTGTTTTCACATTGTCTTTTCTCTATGGCACATGCAGAGAGAGAAAGAGAGAGAATTCTAGTTTCTTTTCCTCTACTTAAGGAACAGCAATCCTCTCATATTAGGACCTCATTCTTAAAATCTCATTTAACCTTAATTACCCCCTTAAAGTTTCTATCTTCTAATACAATCACATTGAGAGTTAAGGCTTCAACATAAGAATTTTGTAAAAACAAAATTCAGTGTATAACAACTCCAAACACCTTAATGTGATATTATTCCTCAAGGGACCAAAGATCACTTGGTAGTAATCAACTACATCGGGCTTTTTCTGTCCTGAAAGGGATAGACATCTGCTCAGAATATGGGTTTGCCTTTCCTGTTGACTGAGACTAAGTTGTCACCACCAGCCTGAGACTTACAGACTGCCTGATCTACAGGCCTGCAAACCCTACAACAAAGCATCCAACCAGCAAGTGCACTTCACAGGCAGGAGATAGGGGAGGGGGACCATGCCCTAGTCATAATGTATATCTCTTCATCCAGAAATAACCAGTCTTATAGAACAATGGGATGGCTAAAGCTGTGGCTTGGAGATAACACTTGAAGAAGATGGGGACCATCTTTCTTGATGCATTTACATGAAATCAGAGAATGCTATATGATGCTGTGTTTCTACTAGGAAGATTGCATGGGTCTGAGAACAAAAGGGTGGACACATGCATATCCCATCCTACCATCACTCCCAAAGACCCACGAGAAATTTTATTCCTCTCCAAATTGACTCTGAAATCTGTAATGTTGGCTGTTCTGGTCCACAAAAGGGGGCATATTCTTGCCAAAGGACACAGCAAGGGTCTAACTGAACTACAAGTTATCCCTGTTTCCAGGGAACAATGGATTTTCTGTGCCTAAGAACCAACAAGTGAGAAGAAAAGTCATTGCTGTGGCAAGGCTAATTAACTGTGTTCAGCAGTGGGAGGTAGGAATGAGAATAGGGAGGAATACATATGAAACCCTGATGATCTTGGCTGTCTATGGTATTCCCTATCCCCATTGTAACTATGAACAAACATGTGCAGAAACTCCAGTCTGGGGAGTGTGTTACTATCAAGGGTTCAGACTGTTCCAAAATGAAGATTTGAGCCACACAGTCCTGTCTGTCACCAAAGCCTGATGAGGTGATAGCTGAGGGTAACAGAGATTTGGAATGGACAGTGGAGGAGAAAGAAGATGACCAGTTTTTGCTCCTAGGGGGACACAGGTTATAGTTCATATGTCTAACTTCCCTCTTTTATATTTCATCACAGGATAAGCGGCCCACAAGAACCATGAAAGAGCTGCTTCTGGAACGTGCATGGAGAAATAAATGTATATTGAACAGTGGGGAATCTTGGTGACCTTGATAGTAAGCCACACAGAGTATAATTGATGGCCAGCCATGGCTGCTGTGTTTCTAACCACCCACTGTGCTGAAAATTTTAGAACTACCTTACAGTTTGAGTCTCTTTCTATCCAATTCTTTTTCCTTCCTGCCTTCCTTTACTGGAATCAGACTTTTATTATGATCTTAAGATTCTCCTGTCCTCTCCTGCTCTTTTCCATTTGTCCCAGCACAGGTATTGTCATCAATAAATTGTTTCCTTATCTCATTCCTTCTTGGTATCTGCTTCTAGAAAAACTCCAAAAACACATTAGGAGATGTTGACACAAACTGTAACAAGAAACTGGAAGAAAAGGAACAATTATTAGCAGCATAGTAGAGATTGTAGGGAGTTTTTCTTTGTCTATAAATTTTTGTTTTTGCAAAATTGCCTAGAGTGAGCAAATATTTTTGTATAAATAAACCAAGCAATATAGAAATGTTCAGAGAAAGAGTAAACATCACATCTACAGACAGTATGGGCAGGAGAATTTTGGATGGGAGGAAGGAACATCCTAGGGGACACACCCAGAGAAAAATACTTCACAATCTTCCCAGACTGTGATTGAGGCAAACACAAACAGCGCATTGTCCACTCAGCTCCTCTGATAAGAGGATAGAAAACATTCTTCTCCCTCCCTTCTGAAAGCCACAAATGCCACTTATCAGATTACCTGGATTCAAATCCTCATTCCATACAAAGTATCTCTGAGCAGTGTGTCTCAGTTTACTCATCTGTAAAATGGAACTATGGCAGCACTACCACAGAAGTTTGTTTTAGACATAAATGAGATGTTGCATCAATGTGCTTAGAAAAGTGTCTGACACATGATATGACTAGATTTGTGTTATTATTTTATCATTATGATTTTTCACAAATTATATTTTATATACCTAGAATAAAATATGAGATTAAATCATAAAGTGGTTTTATCATCAAAAATATTGAGTTTGTAGGCTATTTCATTCTTATGATTTTCTGGTTTATATAATCACATTGTGTAACCTAGGTTTTAGGGTTTGATGGTTTTGAGAAGAACTTTAAAATAACTCAGACAAGCAAAATCTATATGATGTTCCATTAAGAGACTCAAGTAGAAAGTACAGTTTTCCAGTGTAACAATTGAGATTTGACAAAATGAAAAGTAAATCTCACAGAATGCCCTATTGTTCATATATTTGAGCCTTCTAAAATTAATGGAGACTTTTCCATAATGCAAATTTTCCATAGAAGAAACCACTATCACTGAATGAAGTAGCTTTAGGCACTCTCAGTCCTTCTTACACCAGCAGCTGGAGAGTAGAAAAAGAAAACCTTCTCAAGACGACCACTCACCTACTTGGGAAAGCACCACTGAGGCTAATACTTGGAATTGTTTCTAGAAGTCTGGGCACTTTGATTTTATTTCATTCATTAAAAAACTTAATGAATGAAAATCCACTGTGTAACATGTCTGTCATGAAAACAGGAAATAAGGTAGTCAAAAGGTAAACTAACTACTTCAAGAAACATACATTCATCTGAGGAAAACAGTCAATATACAAACTAAGAAACAAACTAGTTAGTGTGATTAATTGTATAAAATAAATAATGATGTGATGGGAACTGATTGGATGCGGGTACAGGTAATTAGTCTAGTATAGACTGAATGTTCAAGAGAGGCTTCTTAAGAAGCATATTTGTTGGCTGTTCATGTGTCTGTTTTTGGTATGTGTCTATTCATGTCTTTTGTCCACTTTTTAAAAGGGTTTTTTTTCCTCTTTTGACTCATTTGAGTTTCTTGTAGATCCTGGATGTGAGGCCTTTGTCAGATACACAGCAAAAATGTTTTCCCATTTTGTGGGTTGCCTCTTAGTTCTCTTGATGGTTTCTTTTGCTTTGAAAAGGTTTTCAATTTTATGAGGTCTCACTTGTCTATCTTATCTCTTATACCATACGTTTTTGGGGTTGTGATCAAGAATTGGTTACTTATTCCATGTGCATAAGGGTGTTTCCTGCGTTTTCTAAGACTCACGGCCAACAGATACATGAAAAAATGCTCAACCTCACTAATCACCAGAAAAATGCAAATCAAAACCACACTGAGATATTACCTAACACCAGTAATAATGGCCATCACTGATAAACCAAAAAAACCAACAGATGCTGGTGAAGAAGTGGAGAAAAGGAATGCTTCCACACTGTTGGTAGGAGTGTAAACTAGTTCAACCTCTAAGGAAAACTGTGTGGTGATTTTTACAAGATCCAGAAATCGATCTTCCATATGACCCAGCAGTTCCCCTTCTGGGAATATTTCTGGAGGAACTCAAATCATTCTTCATCAAAGGTAACTGTACATGCATGTTTACTGCAGTGCCATTCACAATAGCAAAAACATGGAACCAACCATGTTGTCCATTGAAGGTGGACTGGATAAGTAAAATGTGGTGTTTATACATGATGAAATATTATAAAGCCATAAAAAAGGGCAAAATTATGGACTTCACTCAACTTGAATGGATTTAGACTTTATCGTACTCAGTGACCAATCACAGAAACAAAGAACTGAATACCACATATTCTCACTCATTAAGTGGGTCCTGAACATTTATCACAATACTACAAGAAAGGGATCAGAAGTAACAGGACACTGCCAGGGGAAGGAATTGAGGGGGAGCACATAACATAATAATTAAGGGTACCTGATTCTAAATCAGGAGAAATGAGGACCAGTGAGAGGCCCAACTTTTGCCTGTCCATAGACCACTTATATGCCTAAACATGACTTATACCTCACATCTTTAAAATAAAGAGAAAAAAGAGGCACATTTGTGCCAAATTTGAATAAAGAGAAAGAATGAACCATTTGAAGATTCAGAGAGAAATCTCCATGAAAGGGAGGAGTACATGCAAATGACTGAAAGGGAACCAATAATGGTTATTAGAAGGATATAAAGATAAATTGTATTTCTGGACTTAGATACTGAGAAGGAGACTGGTAGGTGAGATCAAAGGAGTAGGCAGGCATCAGATTAGTGAAGAATCACAAGTTGTAATACAGAGTTTGAATGTATTCTAAGTTCAATGGGATGTTATTGGAGGGTTCTATAGAGTGGAGATGTTTGATCCACCATTTCAGAAAAATGAATTTCCCCATGACAGATTAACATTTTAGCAGTCTGACAAAAGTTACATGAACAGTGTTTTATATTCCAGTACACAAATAACAAGAACAAATTCGTGTATCATTAAAATAGAGAAAAATAGAGCTTGCAAAAGATCAAATGAATAATTCAACAATCATTAAATTGTATGCGAAATATTTAAAAGGCAATGTCAACTAAGATAGACTTCTGAGTTTTCTTTTGAGCAATTACTGCTTTAAGGAATAATTTAGGCATAAGAAGTTAAATGAAACCTTGTCCTGTTCATGACACTCTTCTCTTTACCTCTTTTTGGATAGAAGAGCAGAAAATTATTATCAACTTTAGAAGCAACTAGGTTTAGAATAAGGTCAGGTGTTTTTGTTTGTTTGTTTGCTTGTTTGTTTTAGAAAATTGCACTTCATAGGACTATCTTGACTCTGGTGAGACACAAGGAATTTAGAATATCAACATTCATAGCCCTACTTCCCAAGTTTTCTGCTGATCAACACAACCATACCTTTGTGCTGCAATGTGCTTTCCAGAAATGTCACCATATACTCAGGAAACAACTCTAAATTAATCCCACCTGTGGTAATATGTCTTTGACTCAGACAGGTCAAAGATCCCCGTGAAATCTTGCATGATACTTAAGTCTTCGATGTGGGCATTCCATGTAATTTGGAACTTGTTACTTGGAGGAATGCTAACTTTATGTATAATTTATTGATATATCCCTTTTCTCCAGAAAGGACTTTAAAGAAGATACACTGTGAAAGACATGGTATATAACAAGTTAAGACTAAATTTTAAAAAGAGAGAAAAACAACATTAAGAGAAAATAAGAAATGGACCTTTTGATCCATAGGAGGGAGGCCCCTCCTGGCTCACTGAGGCTCAGACCACGAAAGCACAACCAGGACCCAATAGGCAAGGAACTGGCATGAGGACGACCAGCCGACGGAAAGGACAGGACAACCACCCCACGGAAAGGGCAAATTAGATTGTGGACTTCCCAGTTAAGTACCCTTCTCCCAAATACCAAGGGAGTCAACCACCTTCACAAAAACTTCCAGGTGGTGGAGGCTTTGTCGAAGAAGAGTTGTTTAAGAAATTGAGGTTTGAGAGTTTCAGTAAGATGGTGACGGCACAGGAGGGACTGTGAGATTCTCCGAAAGTGAGTTCCCATAAGAGACTCTTGCTTCCCTTCCCCCCCGCCAGCCGCATGGTCCGAAGCCTGGAGGCCCTTGGTCCCATACACCGCCCTGCTACCACAGCCCTGCCGTCACTGCACTGCTGTTCCACCCCAGGCGGCCCCGGGGCCCCAGTCATGTGGAGCGCCTGCCTCCCTCCCCAGCTACACTGTCTCACTCGCCCCAAGACGCCGCCGCCTGTGGAGGCCCTCGGATACCGCCTTGTGGAGATCTGGGTTCCCTCGCTGGCTACACTGCTATGCCCAGCACCCAGCCACTACCAACTCCTTCCCTGGCTGGGGCGCCCAGCCCCATATCAGGCCGCCTCAGCCTGCAGAGGCCCTCTGCGCCCTCCCCTGGGAGCTCCCAGCTCCATCACTGGCTGAAGCATCCTGCACACAGCCCAAAGCCACCACTGGCACCCTCCACTCAGAGCTGTGAGTCCCTGCCCTGGCTAAGGCGCTCAGACCCATCCCAAGCTGCCTTCGCCCAGGGAGGCTCTAGGCACTTGCCCCTCGGAGATACCTGCTCCATCCCTGGCTGAAGCACCTTGTGTGCAACCCAAAGCCGCCACCGGTGCCTGCACCTCGGAGCTCCAGGTCTCCGCCCTGGCTAAGGCGCACAGCCCCATCTCAAGCCACCGTCGACCAGGGAGGCTCTAGGTGCCCACCACACAAAAAATACCAGCTCCATCTCTGGCCAAAGTGCCCCGCGTGCAGCCCAAAGCCTCTGCCAGCACCCGCCCCTCAGAGCTCCATATTCCCACCCTGGCTGAGGCGCCCAGCCCCATCTCAAGTCGCCATCACCCAGGGAAGTCATAGGTGCCTGCCCCTCAGAGCTCCGGGTCTCCACCCTGGTTGAGGCGCCCACCCCCACCTCAAGCCGCCGTCCACAGGGAGGCTCTAGGCACCCACCATTCAGAGATACCAGCTGGATCCCTGGCAGAAGTGCCCCGCGCGTGGCCCAAAGCCACCACCGGAGCCTGCTTCTAGGAGTTACGGGTCCACTCCCTGGCCGAGGCACCCAGCTCCATCCCAAGCCACCGTCACCTAGGGAGCCCTAGGCGCCGGCCCCTCGGTGCTGCAGGCTCCAACTCTGGCTGGGGTGCCCCACCAGGCCCAAGGCCACCGCTGCTCGTGCAGGTCCCTGGTGCCCACGCCTCAGAGCTCTGGGCCCCCTCCCGGGTTGAAGGGTCCAGCCCCGCCTGGAGCCACCACCCCGGCAGAGGCCCCGGCACCGCGCCTTGGGCTTCCAGCCCCCGCCCGGGCTGAACT
>NW_007247325.1:368775-375151 GCF_000164805.1 Carlito syrichta
GCTGAACTGCCCAGCCCCAACTCGAGTTGCCGCCCCCGCGGAGACCCCTGGAACTTGCGCCTCGGAGCTCCGGGCACCCGCCCAGGCTGAAACACCCAGAATCGCCGAGGCACCAGGGGCCCGCACCTTGGAGCTCCGGGCCCCCACCTAGGCTGAAGGGCCTAGCCACGCCTTGAGTCATCGCCCCTGCAAAGGACCCTGGCGCCTGCACCTCGCAGCTCCGGCTCACCGCCCGGGCTGAAACCCCAGCCCTGCCTTGAGCCACCGCCCCCGCCAGGGCCCCCGGTGCCTGCGCCCAGGCACCTTGGAATTCCAGGTCCCCACCCGGGCTGAAGCACCCAGCCCCAGCCACGAGCTGCCGCTGACCGCGGAGTCCCCACGTGCCCACCCCTTGGAGCTACAGGCTCCCCCCTGACTGAAGAGCAGCCCCACCAGGCCCCAAGCCGCCGCCACCCCACAGGCCCTCGCACCACCTCCTCAGAACTCCGGGCCCCCTACGTGGCTGAAGCACACAGCCCTGCCTCAAGTCACCAACCCCCGCGGAAACCCTCAGCACCCACCCCTCAGAGCAAAGGGCTCCATCCCTGACTGAAGTGTCCCACCAAGTCCTGAGCTGTCACTGCTGCCGCCGCCGCCGCGGAGGCCCTCAGTGTCACCCCTCAGAGATCTGGGCCACTTCCCTGGCAGAAGCGCCCAGCCCTGCTTCAAGCCGCTGCTGCCAGCCTGTGGAGGCCCTCGGCATACATCCCTTGGATCTCCAGGCCCCCTCCCAGACCTAAGTGTCCCGCCCTGCCCCAAGCCACTGCCACCCATGGAACTCTGGGCTCCCTCCCCAGCTGTAGTATCCAGCCCCGCCCCAAGCCTCCACCGCCCAGAGAGGCCCAAGGCTCCTTCCCCGTGGAGCTCTGGTCTCCCTTGTTGGCTACACCGCCCCACCCGCTAGCCACCCTGACCACTACACTGACCAGCAACGCCCAGCAGTCTCACACTCCCCCTCCCCCAACTCACCTCTAACCACAGCAGGACCAGAGAACAGCTGGAGCAGGTTGAGACCAGGCAGAGACCTGCACTGCCCCGTGAGTTCCACCCAGCTCTGCACATCCTTCAGCCTGGGACCTAAGAACAAAGAAAGGAAAAGAGGCCCAGGCCACATGTGTGACACACCCAACTACAGTACCCAGCTGTCTCACACTTCGCACCCCCTACCCAGCTGGATCCTGCAGTAGAACATGGGATCATCTGGAGCCCTGTGACTAGGCAGAGACCTACAGTGACTCACCCACCCAGTTCTGCCCAACCTCCAACTTGGGAGCTAAAACCTCACAGTTGTGTAAGGGAACAGTATATCTTAAGGAGGTTGGTCAGTTTATGTGTCTGTATGATTGTATGCCCTAGTTAGTTGTTGTCGCAGTTGTTTTGTTTTGTTTGTTTGTTTGACCTTCTGCTCCCTCCCCCCCATCCTGTTCCATTTCTTTCCCTTTTCTTACATCATTTACTTTTACTTTCAGGTAGGAAACAAATACCCTCACTTCATGAACAGATTACAAGGCAGTGGGAAGTAGGATCTAGTGTATCCATACACCTGTCAGTAGATACTGGGATCTGCAGATAAATTTTGAATCACAGCTCCCCCCTCAAATAAAACTCAAAGCTGCAAAAGGTATAACCCTCAACCTACAGTCCAACCTCAGAATTGAAAAAAAACAGAAGATTCACATAAGGAAGACTAGGAGATTGAGCAAACAGAAGCAAAAATGAACCCCATCACCCCTGAACAACAGATTTAAAGACGACAGAGGGAGGAAAAATAAAGGAAAAAGTGGGGAGGCAAATCTACACAAATGAAGAAAAATCAAAAGAAGAATATAAGTCTCACACAGATCTCTGGGAGATCAGATATTGAGAAAACAGACTTAGGAAAGCAAACAATGAAGAGTCCTCAGAATGACTGGTCACATACTACAAACCCAGACATCAAGACATTAATAGAGAGAATAAAAAGAATTGAGGAGAAACAAAAGGAAAATAGGAAGGAGTTGATAACTGAGATAACAGCAGTAAAGAATAATGTGATTGAAATAAATAACAAACTAATAAGCACGGAAAGCAGAATTAGAAAAGCAGAATACAGAATCTCAGAACTAGAAGACCAAAATATAGAACTAAGCCAAACTATCAAAAACTTAGAAAAGAAGATTAAAAAGACAGAACAAAACTTTCAAGAGAGAGCGATTACTTCAAGAGAATGAAGCTAAGAGTAATCGGGCTTCCTGAGGCAGAAAGAGAGAGATCACCCATGCAAAAACATTCCACGAAATTATTCAAAAAAACTTCCCTCACCTCATTAATGATGTGAAAATTCAAACACAAGAAATGCAGAGCATACCAGCAAGACAACAAATGAGAAGACCAACTCTTAGGCACATAATAATCTGCCTGAACAAAGCAGGTATAAAAGAAAAAATCCTAAAAGCAGCAAGAGAAAAAGGTCAGACTACCTACCAGGGAAGACCAATCAGAATAGTAGCAGATTTATCTATAGAAACACTTCAGGCTAGAAGAGCTAGGAGTCAAATATTCAAAGTTCTCAAAGATAAACAATTTCAACCAATAATAAACTACCCAGCCAAGCTAAGATTCATCAGTGAGGGAGAATTAAAATATTTCCCAGACATCCAATCCTTAAGAACTTATGCTGCCTCCAGACCAACCCTACAAGAAACTCTTAAGAAAGTATTAAACACAGAAGAAAAGAGAAAAAGAACAACAATGTTCTTCACAAGAGTGCAGGAAAAAGATTGAAAATACACATGAACTGACCCCAAAAAACAAAAGACAAAAAACAAGTACAACAACAACTTAATAAGAACATCATAGTCAGGCTCGGAGGCTCAGCCTGTAATCCCGCACTTTGGGAGGCCGAGGTGAATGGATTACCTTAGCCCGTGGATTCGAGACCTGCCTAGGCAACTTGGTGAGACCTCATCTATACAATAAGTCAAAAAATTAGCCAGGCGTGGTAGCGCGTGCCTGTAATTCCAGCTACTTGGAAGGCTGAGGTGGAAGGATCACCGGAGCCCAGCAGGTCAAGGCTGCAGTAGCTTGGGAGTGGCCACTGCACTCCAGTCTGGGTGACAGAGTGAGACTCCAACTCAAAAAAAAAGAGAGAGAGAAAAGAAAAAAGAACATCATGACAAAGATAAACCTTCACATTTCAATAACTAGCCTGAATGTGAATGGACTAAATGCACCACTGAAAAGACAGAGAATGGCAAAATGGATAAAATACCATGAGGCAACAATATATTGTCTCTAAGAGATTCATCTCACCAGAAAGGACACTCACAGACTCAAAGTAAGAGAATGGGAAACAAATTTTCAGGCAAACGGAACACAAAAGAAAGCTGGAGTTGCAATATTAATCTCAGACAAAATACTCTTTAAGCTATCAAAATTCAAAAAAGATAAAGAACATCACTATATAATGATAAAAGTTTCAATCCATCAATAAGAAATATCCATCCTAAGCATATATGCACCTAATATAGGAGCACCAATGTTTGTAAAACAACTTCTAGGCAAACTTAAAAAAGAGATTGACACTAACACTATCATAGCTCGGGACTTTATTTATTTACTTATTTATTTTTGAGTTGGAGTCTCACTCTGTCTCCCAGACTGGAGTGCAGTGGCCGCTCCCAGCCACCACAGCCTCAACCTGTTGGACTCTGGCGATCCTTCCACCTCAGCCTTCCAAGTAGCTGGAACCACAGGTATGCACCACTACACCCGGCTAATTTTTTGATTTACTGTAAAGATGAAGTCTTGCCAAGTTGCCCAGATGGATCTCGAACCTGCGGGCTCAGGCAATCCAGTCACCTCAGCCTCCCAAAATACAGGATTACAGACTGAACCACCGAGCCTGATAGCTCGGAACTTTAAAACCCCACTCACAACCCTAGACAGATCATCAGGACAAAAAATCAGCAAGGACACCCAGAATCTCAATGAGACTCTTGAACAAATGGACTTAATTGATACCTACAGAACACACCACCCAACGACCACAGAATATACATTTACTCACTACCACATGGAATGTACTCCAAGATTGACCACATCATTGACCATAAATCAAACATAAACAAATTTTGTAAGATTGAAATTTTGCCATGCACATTTTCAGACCACAGTGGAATAAAAATAAATATCAACACCAACAAAACTTCCCTAAAGTCCAAAAAGACAGGGTCACTAAACAGCATGATGCTGAACAATGACTGGGTCAACACTGAAATCAAAGAAGAAATTGAAAGGTTCCTGGAAACAAATGAAAAGGAAGAAACATCTTACCAAAACCTCTGAGATACCAAGAAATCAGTTTTAAGAGGGAAATTTATATCTCTATGAGCACACATCAAGAAAATGGAAAGATCACAAATAGAGAACCTAACAAATCACCTAAGGGAGCTGGAACGAGAAAACCACCAAAACCCCAAATTTAGCAAAAGAATCCAAATTACAAAAATAAGAGCCCAAATACAGGGCGTAGAAGACAAAAATATCATAGAAAAATCAGCAAAACAAAAAACTGGTTATTTAAAAGAACAGCAAAAGTGATGGGCCTCTAGCCAGATTGACCAAGAAAAAGCCAAAAAACACAAGCAGAAATACCAAAGATCAAATCACAACTGACCCTGAAGAAATACAAAAGATTATCAGAGATTACATGTACACCTATATGGAAACACACTTGATAACCTAGATGAAATGGAAGACTTTCTGACATCCCACAACCTACCCAACTTGAAATAAGAAGACACTGAGACACTGAATAGACTAGTAACAACCCAGGAAATTGACTGTGTCATACGAAAACTACCTACAAAAAAAAAAAAAGCCCAGGACAGGATGGCTTTCCAGAAGAATTCTACAAAACATACAAGAAAGAGCTGATACCAATCCTATTGAAAGTATTCCAGGCAATAGAGAAAGATGGAATTCTCCCCAAATCATTTTACAAGCTAACATTACACTGATACCCACACCAGGTAAAGATGCAACAAAGAAAGAGAACTACAGACCAATATCCCTTATGAACATTGATGCAAAAATCCTCAACAAGATTCTAGCAAATCATATGCAAAAACACATTTCAAAAATTACCCACCATGACCAAATAGGCTTCATTCCCAGGATGCAGGACTGGTTCAACATTCGCAAGACCATAAATGGCGTTAAATACATCAACAGATGTAGATGCAGAAAAAGGTTGTGACAAAATCCAGCATCCCTTCTTGATAAAAACCCTCAAACACCTAGGTATAGAAGGAACATTCCTCAAAATAGTAAGTGTCACTTATGACAAACCCACAGCTAACATATTGCTAACTGGACAGAAACTAGGAACATTTCCCCTGAAAACTGGAACAAGACAAGGTTGCCCACTCTCACTTCTCTTGTTCAATATTGTGTTGGAAGTCTTAGCCCAAGCAATTAGACAAGAGAAGGACATCAGGGGTATCCAAATAGGAAAAGAGGAAGTCAAGTTAACCCTCTTTGTTGATGATATGATCCCACATCTTGAAAATACAAGAGAATCTGTCAAAAACTTGCTTGCACTGAAAAAGGACTTTGGCAAAGTCTCAGGGTACAAAATAAATGTGCAAAAGACAGTTGCATTCCTATACACCAACAACAAGCAGGCAGAGACCCAAATAAAAAGCCAATCCCATAACAATAGCCACCAAAAAAGTGAAATACCTTGGCATCTTCCTAACCAGAGAAGTGAAAGACCTTTACAGTGAGAATTACAAAACACTGCTCAAAGAAATCCAAGAAGACACAAACAAATGGAAAAATATTCCATGCTCATGAATAGGAAGAATCAACTTTGTTAAGATGTCCGTCCTACCAGAGACATTCCACAGATTCAACGCAATATCCATTAAGTTGCCAACATCATTCTTCTCAGACCTGGAAACAACAATACAGAAATTCATATGAAAATATAAATGACCATGAATAGCCAAAACAATTCTTAGCAAGAGAAACAAAGCAGGAGGTATCACACTTCCAGACTTCAAACTACTATGAAGCTATAGCAATCAAAACAGCCTGGTATTGGTAAAAAAAAAAACAAGCACATAGACCAATGGAACAGGATAGAGATTCTGGAAGCAACGCCTCAATTCCTCAACCAACTAATCTTTGAGAAAACCTCCAACAACAGCTACTGGGGAGAGGAAAACCTATTCAGTAAACCGTGCTGGGAAAACTGGCTGACCACATGCAGAAGATTGAAACAGGACCCCTACCTATCACCATTCACAAAAATTAACTCTAAATGGATCAAAGACCTAAATGTAAAACCTCA
>NW_007247325.1:375276-391078 GCF_000164805.1 Carlito syrichta
GAAAAAATATTTGCCAACTGTATATCTGACAAAGGCCTAACATCTAGGATCTACAAGGAACCCAAACGCACCAAAGGGAAAAAAACAAACAGCCCCTTTAATAAGTGGGCAAAAGACATGAGTAGACATTTCACAAAAGAAGTTATATGGGCAGCCAACAGACACATGAAAAAGTGCTCAGCCTCACTCGTCATCAGAGAAATGCAAATCAAAACCACATTGAGATACCACCTAATACCTGTAAGAGTGGCCATCATTAATAAAACAAAGAGCAACAAGGATGTGGAGAAAAAGGAACACTTCTACACTGCTGGTGGGAACGCAAACTTGTACAACCTCTTTGGAAAACAGTCTGGAGATTTCTGCAAGAACTAGAAACTGACCTTCCCATATGACCCAGCAATTCCTCTATTGGGAATACACCAGAGGAACTCTAATTATTCTGCAAAGAAGATACCTGCACACATATGTTTTTTGTAGCTCTATTCACAATAGCAAAAACATGGAACCAACCATGTTCCCATCAGAGCTGGACTGGATAAAACAAATGTGGTACATATACACAATGGAATATTATGCAACCATAAAGAATGACAAATATATGGACTTTACAGCAACCTGGATGGATTTGGAGTCAATCATACTCAGTGATTTATCACAAACACAAAGAACAGAGTTCCATATGTTGTCACTCATAAAAGGACCTTGAACAATTATAATACTATAAGAAAGTGATTGGCAGTAATGGGAAACTGTTACTGGGTGGGGCGTGGGATTGGCAGTTGAGGGAAACTGCTAGGGGAGGGAGGGACATACCTCATTAACAGGGGTAACTGCATGATCAATGTTTGTATACCTAACCCTGAATTGTATTCCACATCTTTACAATAAAAATTTTTAAAAAAGAAAGAAAAGAAAAGAAGGATGAGGAAGTAAATTGGAGCCAGCATGAGTTTAACATAAAATAGATGCCATTAACCTTTATGGAGTGTTCACAGATTGACTTCAAACTTTCCAGAAGAATGGAATTTAGTCTACTACAAAATTATTAGTGCCTTGAGATCAAAAATGAAAAAAAAAAAGACAACAAAAACCCCCACCTGGTTTCTTAAGAGGAAACATGTTTCTTCTAAGTCTAGATAAAAATTTATCCTGTGGACCTCATTAATAAACCTTTTTAATGCACTGATCGACATCCTCAATAACATTTTTAAACTGTATATGTAAGCTTATTGGCATTGTTTTTAGAAAAATATGGATAAATAAGTCTTCCATATCTATACATGCTACAATAATATTTCTTATTATTTAAACAACTTCCAGCATTAAGAATAAAAAAATAAGTAATTTAGATTGGTACTGCACGAACTTGAAAATAATGTCTATGAATGAGCTCCAATCTCTCAAAATGCTTTTTACTAAGATGGACATTTCAGCAAAGAAAGGTGGAATGACATAATATATTTAGTGGGACTAATTCTGAGGAAGGAATGGTTGCAGTGTGGTAGATGTGTGGAAGAGAAAATTTACTTCCTTAAGTTTCTTATTAGTGGTTGGGAAAGTTATGGTCCTGAAATCGCACAGAAAAATACTTCAAGGGTGCTTGGGGCCAACTCCACTCTCTTCATGTAAAAGGTTCTGAATCAGAAAAAAAAATTGCAAATTTTTGTGTACATTATCTGGGCCAAGGACTCTTTTAAGATTCAGATGAAAACTAACATACCCCTTTACTGGGAAAATATAACAAATCTCAGCTCTCAGCCCATCCTAGTTTTAGAAAAATGTCAACTCTGAGGTTCTATAGCAAGGGAAAAATATTCCAGGCACTTTTATTTTCTTGGTTTGCTAATTTGCAAAATAAGAAAAGAGCTGGTATGTGACAGATGCCTATGCGTGGAAGGTATTCTGTCTTAAGGAAGGAGTAAAAGTAACACTTAGTTTTAGAGTTGAGATGGTGATGGTTATGCAGCGGTGGCAATAGATTTGGTAAGAATATCGGCATGTCTTTCAAAGTCATCTAGTAGAGGAAGGTTCAAGTCATCCTTTGTAATAGCCACAACACTGGCATAGAACAGAGAGACAGAATTTTCCTTGAGTAGCAATCTTAATTATTTTCTTTTGTGCAGCAAGGCCAAGAATTCAAGTACTAGGAGACACGGGAAAGAAAGAATAGGAGTTGGAATTATCCAATCTTCCATTTGGGAGTACAGAGTGCATTATCTGAGTCTCAACATTCTTCTTGCAATAGGTAAACAGAGAAGAATGTGAGAAGAGTGAACCTTCTACAAAGACAATTAAATAGTGAAGCACAAACTCAATTCTGTAGACCAAAATCAAATTGACACACTCTGCCAAACTGATTTTTAAAAATTAGTTCTCATTATTTAAAATCTGTACATCATATAGATATCTATATTTCTGACTTTTTAAAAATGAAATCAGAAGGTCTGACAATGTTAGACATTGATTTTTATGTACAGCAATCATTCCCTCACAGAATCAAACTCTGTTATTTTTCCAACTTAGCTCAAGTTGTATCTTCAGGCTTGAGAAGTACTTCTACTAGCCCGAGTGTCTCATTTGTTCATTGATGTCACCCGCCTCATACCTATATTTATCAGTGTTTGTAACCTAGTCCTTTCCAATCTCTGGACTAATACTTTAATTTTTATCCACTGATTGTGTCAGATTGGAGGACGCATCTCAGAGACTTCCAAATCTAGGAACCTAAATTGGCCAAAGACATTTACCATATTTTCAGCAAAGCTGTGTTTCTTATTGACTGCCTGTAGCCAGCGACTGAGCTCATGGGGATCCTGAAACAGGCTTACAACTGAAGGACCTAAGACTTCTGACAGCAAGCTTTGATGCTAACATTATTAAACATGCCTATCACAAGATAGAAATGAAACACCTGGGATCAAACCCAGGCTCAACTCTAGTGGGCACAGTGGCAGAAACAAAGAGTACATTTGAACACCAATGTTAAGGATTCCATTTACCAAGGTCAAACTACCCACTTAACCTCTGATTGTCCAACTTGTCAGCAACACATCAACACTGAGTTCTAGATATGATACTATTTCCTAAGAAGACCAACCTGCCAGTTTGAGGCAAATTGACTACATCAGCCTCTCTCAATCCTGGAAGGGTCAGTGTTTTTTCGTCACAGGGAAAGATATTTATTGTGAGGTGAATTTTCATTTCCTCTTTGCAGAGCATCAGCCAATGCTATCACTGAAGGGCTTACAGAATATCTAATGCATAAGCATGGACTCCCACATAGAAAAACATCTAGCCAGGGGACTCATTTTACATGAAGGAGGTGTGAGCATGAGCCCATGTCTATAGGACTCACTGGTGAAATCTTGGTCCCACAGCATCTAGAACAGCTAGCCTCATACAAATCTGGAACAGTCTTCTAACTGAAGGAAGCACTCTGAAAAGATGATGCATTATCTTTCGGGGCATAATATATTCATGAAGAGAATATCGAAGACTACAGTATAGAGCTGTATCCACAGCAGAAAAAACACACAGGTCCTTTTATTAAAAGGTGGAAGCAGGAGTGATCCAACTAATCAACTCTTACAAACACCCAGTGGAGGATCTTGTGTTTCCTGGGCTCCTTAAGGTGGACGCGTTAATGTTGGAGGTCCCAGTGTCCACCAGGGGAACGCTCTTGTCCGGAGACACAAAAAGGGACAACCTGAAAAGAAGTTCCTTATTCTGACAGGAGTACAAATCTGATCAGCAGGAAGTAAAGTGGCTTTTACATGACAAAGACAAGGAAGAATACCTGTGGAAAACAGGTGTTCTACTTGGGAGCCTTCTCGTGCGTCTTTGCCCTGTTGTTCCCATGAACAGACATATACAGCAATCCTAAACTGAAAAAAGTATGATGATCAAAAGACTCAAGACCTTCACTGACTGGAGTAAAAGCAAAGTATGATAATAGCCTACAGGGTCTGACAATTAAGTTTGTGAACTCATCCTAGAAAAAGTGCTACATATCTCATTGCTGAATATCACTATGACCACCTTTGAAGTACTTCCTTGGGAAGCTATGCACTGATGTCAGTGTCTAGTACACCCATCAAAACAATTTTTGAACTCTTTCTGGAATGACCCTCAGAGTCTGTTGTATTACCCCTGATGTCCCAAATGTCATCATCATGTCTTCCTTTCAGTATTTCCTTTATCTTTGGGTAACAAAAAAGTCACTTGGGGCCAGATCAGGTGAGTAGGGAGGTTTTTTTCAATACAGTTATTTGCTTACTGGTTAAAAACTCCCTAACAGATAGTACTGTATGAGCTGGTAGCTTGCCATGATGTGAGAGTTCCTTAGGGACCATTTTTGGACACACGTTTCTTTATCTCAAACCAGACAAAGTGGGGACCAAAGGTGGGTACAAACTCTACCTGCATGAGGATCACTTGTATACCTAATCCTGAACTGTACTCCACATCTTTAAAATAAAATAAATTTTAAAAAGGATTCTCCTAACTGTATCTCTATCAATGTTTATTTGGCCTTCTGTCCTTCATAAACTTAGTCAATGATTTTGACGCACAATTTCACAAATTTTTGCAATGTTTTCATCAGTTCTGCTCATTACTGGTTGTCTTCACCTCTGTTTATCAGTGACATTTTATCTCCCCTCAGAAAAAATGTTTAACCCATTTATACACTGCCATTTTCTCCATGGAATTATCCCCATAAACTTGGACTTACATGTCCCTGATTTCACTTCCACTCTTGCCAAGCTTAACGAGAAATGTAATGTTTATTCATTGCTCTAATTCAAGCTCCAACATTCTCGTGGTGGCACACAAAACCATGCAACAGAAATAATGAACTCAGCAAGACACCACCACACAATGACATGAACACAGCTGTGCGACACTGATATACAAAAGTTATGAAACCTTACTGAGGTGTTAGTACCTTGCTGCCAACATAAGTGCATGGTGGCAAGTTTGCAAACTTAGTTGTCAGACCTCATATATCATCATAGTGGAACTAATCTCTAGGCACATCCTAACCCCCTTCTGGCCTTATTCTAATTGCCACATATTGTAAGCATTTGCCCTATACTTGAAATGCTCTTTCCTAAGACGTTGGCACAGTGACTTATCACCTCTTTTGACTTTATCCAGACATCATCTTCTTAGTAATCGCTTCCCTGAACACTCTACTTTAAACTTCATTGCTTCCCAGTATATATGTTTCATTTCTGCTTTATTTTTCTCCATGGTACTTATTGTCACCTAAAACACAACATAATTATTACTGTATTTGTATACCCCTCCCCTCCCCAACTCAGGCTTTAAAAGGACTGGGCCTTTTAATTATACCCTGCTGTATCTTCAAGCACGAAAACAGGGTATGGTACATTATAGATCTTATTGAACGAGTTAATGAATGGGTTTCATTACAGAGCGATTGTTATTTTGTGAAATAAAGTAGGTAGAAGCTAAATTGAAAAGGTCACAATGTAAGTGGACACTGAAAAAATATCATCATCATCATCACAACAACTAACACCTCCTGAATGCTTATTATGTTCTCGAAAATTTGCAAGTTATTTTACATGCATTATGTTATTTTAACTTCCCAATTCTATGACATGGTTCTAGTATTACTTCCATTTTCTCTATGACTTAAAAAGGTTAAGTATCTTAGTCAAGATAGAGGTTAATAATTGGCAGAAGTGCTGTTTAAACTAGATCTGAGATTAAAGCCTGAAGTCATAAGCTAAATTTTCAGATGAATACAGGAATCAGTGAACATTTTTAGAACAGTGTAGTATACCAAAGAACTGGAAGAAGACAGAGAAGTATTACAATAATTCAACAAGACATGATATACATTCCTTACTAAAGTTTGTTTATGCTATTGTGAATAATGCTGCCATAAACATATGAGTGCAGGTGTTTTCTTTGCTAGAAAAATTTATGCTCTTTTGGGTATATGCCCAGTAGTGAGATTGCTGGGTTGAATGGAAAAATCTAATTTTTGTTCTTTGAAAAATTTCCAAACTTCTTTCCACAGGGGCTACACTAGCATACATTTCCACCAACAATGTATGAGCATACTCTTTTCTCTGCAACCTTGCCAACATCTGTTGTTTTTAGACTTATTAATAACAACCATTCTGATTGGTGTGCAATAATATCTCATTGATGATTTTATTTGTATTTCTTAGATGATTTGTGATGTTGAGCATGTTTTGTATATATTTGTTGGTTGCATATACCTTCTTTTGAGAAATGTCTGTTCATATCTTTTGCCCACTTTTTAATAGGGTTGGTTATTTGGGATTTTTGCTTAAGTTTCATATACATTCTGGATATTAATTCTTTGTTGAACTCACAGTTTGTAAATATGGAACCAACCTAGGTGCCCATAAGTGGTGAATTGGAAAAAGAAAATGTGATACCTACACTTCATGGAATATTATGCAGCCACAAGGCAGTAAAAAATCATGTCCTTTTCTGCATTCTGGACACAGCTGTAGGTCATTATTTTAAGCAAATCAATATAGAAACAGCCTTATACTTCATGTTCTTACTTATAAGTGGGAGCTAAATGTAGGACACACAGGCAAAAGAATAGGAGCAACAGACACTGGGGTTTCCTAAAGCAGGGAGGGAGGGTAGGAGAAAGGGAAGAGTTATAAAAGCTACCTATTGGGTACCATGCTCACCATTTGCATCATGGGCTTAATAGAAACCCAAACCTCATCATCACACAACATACCCATGTAGCAAACCTGCAAATGTAGCCTTTGAATCTAAAGTAAAATTTACAAAAATAAAATTCAAAAGTGTGTTTAAATAAAAATGTAGGTAATGCTTTTATAAAGATTAGAAAAATATTAAAATACAAAAAATGTCTTAAACTACATTCTACATATAATTGCTTTTATTCAAGAAGTAAATAATGACAATATGCTCTTCCATCCATTTTTAATATCAGTTTTAGTGGAAGCCTACTTAAAAGAATATTACAATATTATAAATAATAATATAGTAACAGAGCAAATTCATCACAAAACAAGCACTGGTAGTATTTTAAGTTCAGTAAAGAAAAACAGAGACTTTATGGAGACATAAGTAATAATATATATTATAGAACACCACATCTTGAATTTTCAAATCATTAACTCCATCCTATGCTATTTACACACACACACACACACACACACACACACACACACACACACACACCCCAAATGGAAGTTTATTATGATGATGTAATTATATCTTGTGAAGTTTAATTGAGACCCAGGTGCATGATGTCAGAGAAAAATCTATCTCAGAAGCAGATAGCTAAACAGCCTCAGTTGCTTTAAAAACATTCAAATTTCAAGGACAGCTACTCTGTTGCTTGAATGAAAAGCAGGTGAAAGCCCTATAGAAAAGGAGCAAATCATAAGAGAACCACAGATACTGAAGGCATTTATGTCAAGGCTAAGAAACAATGGCAAATATACAAATTACATACAGAATAATTTCGGCTATTGTAAAAATAGAGGAAGAATTTATCCTGAAAATGTCTAGTGCATTTGTTTTCATCTGTATTTTCCAATAGTTAAAAAATTTCACTAACTGAAAAATCACAATAAACATTTATCATGCTTTAAAATGTACATATTAGAATTTTAGTTTTAGCACGCTGATTGCTTATTCATTTATTTATTTCTTCAAACATGCATACTCACACACACGCACAAACACACACATTAATTGAAAACCTCTTGAATACTAGGTATTAGGAGGGTTGATACTGAGATAAACAAGCATTTTTCTTTGCCTTGAAAGTCAAGTAGCAGAAACATACACACACACTGCAAACTGTTGTACAATTTGAGAAGTGATACTGCTAAAGATAGAACCAGAGTCCTGGATGAAAAATAGCTGATGTCACAGGAAGCATTCACAAATTGTATAAAATCTGAGGAGCAAGTAATATTCTAGATAGATATTTGTTTTGAAAAATCTTAAGGCACTGAAAGGTCACCATGAGACGTCACTATGGCCAGAGCACAGGCTGCTAAAATAAAGCAAGAAATAGAGATGGTATTGGAAAGTGATGTGTTTACAACAAGCAATGCAGGGAAATAAGTAGATATTTTATTTAGAAGCTATTTAGATTAAGCAGTTTAGTTATTTAGAAGATCAATATAGAGGTGTGTAGGATGTGCTAAAATTATTGGAGATGGAGAAACAGCGACACTACATGCTACAAGTGAGACAAAATGAGGATTTGCTCTAGATCAAATTGTGCAAACACTTCTAAACCAAGGTGTGACCTGTTTTGGCGGTTTGTTATAAGCAGCAGCGCAATTAGGCAGATGCTAAACGTGGTATTTATAAACATATTTATTGACTGATATGCTTCTTTCTTTACCCATGTATGGTTTTATGTTTGTTTATTTACCTTTATTTTACTTTAGATTTGGGAATACATATTCAAATTTGTTACATGAATGTATTGTGTACTGGTGTGGTTTGGGCCTCTAGAGTGCCCATGCTATAAATAGTGAACATTGTATCCAATAGGTAATTTTTCAACTCTCACCTCTCCAAATCTCCCCCACCTTTTGGTATCCCAGTGTCTATTTCTATATTTATGTCCATGTGTACCCATTGTTTAGCTCCTACTTACTAGTGAAAACATACAGTAGTTTATTTTCTAAGTTAATTCATTTAGGATAGTGGCCTTCAGCACCTTCCACATTGCTGCAAAGGACATAATTTCAATCTTTTTTATGACTACATAGTAGTCCATGGTGTATATGTGCCCTGTTTACTGTATCCATTCAAATATTGATAGACACTGGGGTTGATCCCATGACTTTGCTATTGTGAATAGAGCTGCAATAAACATACAATTGCAGGTGTTTATCTTTTTGATATAATTATTTCTTTCTCTTTGGATAGATACCAAATAGTGGGATTGCTGGGTTAAACATATGTTAACAGTACAATTCTCTCAGACAATTGTGAACTTTGGATAAATTTAGGAGTAGCAGTATAGTTGGAGAGAAGAGGTCACCAAGTCTTTATCTTTTAGTCATTAAAGCTGATTTTTTTCAGCAACAATATATTTGTGATGCTTTCTTTCATCAATTATTAACACATTAATGTTTTCCCTAGTGTGTATAAAAATATTTAGCAATATTAGAATAACAAATGTCTGTAACTAAAAGGCCATTTTAAATTATAGGCATTGTAATAGATAATACTAATCATAGTGCTGTTTATTTCTTGAAGATTACCAATATTTCATTATATACTATGTATTTGATTCTTGAGTTTATCATGGATATCTCCTGACACTACACAAACTATTTAGCATTTAACTTTTAAGTCACATTCTATGGCTAGCAATTACTAGAAGCAGCATGAGAAAGATGTACCCCCAGAAGCAATGAGCCAATTTCAGGTCAAGCAGTCAGTGAAATTAAAATGTGAGAAATCAATCCACAATTTGAAGCAAACAATGGGAAACCTGATGCAATTTTATTTTATGATAACTACTTTGTCCTTCACAGTGAGAAACAGTTGAGAATTGTAGAGGTTATCATTAAAGGCACACAATTTCATTCATCATGCGTATCTTTTTTAGAGATATTGACTTTTTTGGAAAAATTTTGCAGTGCATTTTGAAACCAAAATCTTTCCCAAGTAGCTTATTCTATCAATTCAAGACATAGAGTGAAATGAAACAAATGCTGTAATTCTGTGTGTGATCTCAAAACTGACAAAACAACTACCCAGTTATTTTCTACTCTAAGATCGTCTGTAATTGCAAGTGATAAAAAAGTGTTTTAGTTTTTATTTTGCTTTGGTTTTTGTTCTACTGTTGGAAGAGAAAGTGAATCCATGTTCCCATTAATATTGTTACCTTTAACAAATATTTCCCCTAACAGGAGATAAGAAGAAAGATATTTTTTTAAAAAAAATTTGTATCTATTCACTAAGCACAGATAAAATATAAATTCAACCTAAATTAAGTTGCCAATTGCATACATTATTTGTTTAAATAGCAAAACTCTTAATGTGAGGAAAATATATATAATGACTAATATAATTTGGAAGAAAAAATGAGGTAGGATTTTGCTAAGACACAATCGGGAACAATTTAGGACAATATAACTAGCAAAAGGGCACAAATTAAATGCTTTTTAAAGAGAGTTTGATTAAATTGACTTCTTACAGTTAAAAAATGAGTGTTTATTTACTGGGCCATTAATATATAACCAGTTCTTACAATTTATTCATAAACCTTGATTATATGGTGATTAGTTCCCTGTTAGCTAAATAACTAAATTTCTGCTTCACTTTATACAGATATGACCTGAAATAACAGAAATCTACCATTTCAATGCTGAAAAGTAATTGTGGTTTTATATTTGAAAAAACTGACATATAATCTTCCTACTATTCATACTTAATGTTTACTGAAGCCTTTTCTCTGTGGCTTTCACTTAGTATGTTCTATCTCAGTGAAACCTCACATCAACTTCTGATCCAATATCAATACTACCCCCCCACTTTGCATAGAAGTAAACTGAGTTTCAGAAAACTTTAAAAAACCTACTAAAGGCCACAAAACTTACCACTAGTCAAACTTTAATATTACATTCAAATAACAATTAAATAACATGGTAACTAAGAAACATTCTGAACATAATAATTATGCTACTTCAGAACAAAAATAGCTCACTAGCATGTAAGAAATATAAAAAATGTATCAGAAATCTCTGCCACAAAAATTTCAAGTCTTTGTCAACATGTACCACTAAATTCTGACTGACAAACTTTTTACTTAAAGTTGATTAATATTCAACCATTTATTTAATGACCCTATGGACTAGTTAACTAAGATGGTGATATGTTAGGTTAATTTTTTGATTTATTGTAGAGATGAGGTCACGCCATGTTGCCCAGGCAGATCTCAAACCGGTCAGTTCAGGCAATCCACTCACCTCGGCCTCCCAAATTATGGGATTACTGGCTGAGCCACCAAACCCGGCCAAAAAAATAAAAAATTAAATAAGTAAATAAAAAGGTAGACCTGTGTAGGGCAATAGTAATAAATGGAACTTGCAGGACTAGAATGTTGCTCTGGGTGAGTCAGCAAGTAATTGAAGAGTGAATGGGAAGGTCTAGGGCAACACTACTGTAGACTTTATAAATACTCCACTTAGACTACATTAATTATAAAAATATAATAATTGAGCTATGACATTATGATGGCTGCAATATCTCTAGGCAAAAGGAATATTTCAGTTCTTTTGCCATCTTATGGGACCACTATCACTGACTGAAGCTGTGTTAAGTGGTGCATGTCTGAAATTGGAAATTATGAGTTTTATCTTTCATGGATCTGTCTCATATGCCTCATGATAGGTTCTTTTTAAAAAGTAAGTTCATTTGTATGTATAAAATATATATATAATTTTTTACTTCGTAAAACTTTTTAACAGTTTTATTGAGGCATAGTTCATATGACAAAAAACTGAGTTTGGGCATAGGCATATCCCTATGATACCATCACCACAATCAAGGTATTAAACATACCTAATGCCTACAAGAGTATCCTTGGATCTCTTTCTGGGTTTGTTTTTGTTTGTAGTGTGTGTGTGTGTGTGTGTGTGTGTGTGTGTGTGTGTGTGTGTGTGGTGTGTAATTTGGGGGAGGAGAATAAAAATACTTAGCATGAGATCTACTCTCTTAACAAACTTTTAAGAGTATAAAAGTTGTTAACTATAGATACTATGCTCTACAGCAGATCTCCAGATATTATTCATCTTGTATAACTAACATTTTACACCCATTCAGCAACAGTTCCCATTTCACTCTCCTCCAGCCCTTGGCACCAGTCTGTTATCTCTGCTTCTGAGTGTGATTATTTTAGATTAAGTCTTAGAAGTGCAATCATATAGCATTTGTCCTTCTCTGACTGTCTTCTTTAATTAAGCACAATGTCCTCCAGGTTCATTCATGTTGCAAATAGTAAGATTTCTTTCTTTTCTAAGGTTAAATAATATCCCAATGTGTGTGTGTGTGTGTGTGTGTGTGTGTGTATGTGTGTGTGTGTAACCATTTTTTTCCCATGTATCTGGACATTTAGATTTTTCCCATATCTTGGTTACTGTGAATAACACTGTAATGAACATGGGATTATAGATCTGTCTTTGACATCTTTATTTAATTTCTTTCAGTTACATACCCTCATACTATTTTCCATAGTGGCTACACCAATTTACAATCCTATCAGCAGTATGCGAGGATTTCAATTTCTTATTCTTTTCATTTTGAACTTAACCAAACTTTGTTGTATTTCTTTGCCTTTTTATTAATTTAACTCAACTAGGTAAACTAGTTACATAAATGAAAGATACAAAAATTGTATTAATGAGGAAATATCTGCCACAGGTATTCAATTATTATTGAATCTCCTGGGTCATAGCCACCAGGGCAAGAAAGTGGGCACCACAGCCTACATTTTCCACAGTGTCCTTACCTGCTGGACCCTGTTCAAAACTTACATGTTCCTCAGTGAATGAGTCAGAGTGGCATACTGAAATATGGCCTATATTACCATCAAAATCTAAAAAAAATTGACAAGTGTTGTGTCTCTTTGTTCATGGATAAGTTGCATAAGGTATACAAATTTGTCTTTTACTTTAGAAACAGTACCCTGGCATGCCCCAGACGTCCCAGCCCCCAAGATCAAGACAGATCTGTAAGTCTTTTAAGTTTTATGAAGGAGTTTTTCCCTTGTTCTCTGTCACGGATATGTTTTACTAATCATTTGAGTACTTCATATAATTTGCTTACCAGATCCAATGAAGCCCAGATAAAGATACAATATAGAACAGCCAGGATATTCTATAGTACTACTCTCTTGGAAACAACATTAAAAATGAGAATAAATTAAAAAGTGTTATGATATTGACTTTGCTACAGCAGAAAGGGATCAGCAATTGATTTGATATCTTACTTTAATTATTTTTCTAAACAAACTAGAAAAAATATTGTCTAGTTGTCAAAAAAATAACTCCAGTATTGAACTGACTCCACTGGAATATTTTACTTTCTTTCTAGACAATGGAAATCAATAGACAATGCCCATAACTAATTTATGTCTTTCACACCAATGGTAGGTTGAAAAGAACCAAAGGTTCAACTGATGTGGATTCTGTTCTGAGCTACATTTGCAGTGTAATGTCAAATAATTCATTCATGTGTGACAGTGTTCCCTAAATTATTCCCTTCAAGCAATGTATACCACAAATTAGTAGAAGTGAAATTGCTGGGAACTTTAATTCAATAGATGAACTATTTTTTTTTATTTTTTCTTCTTGATATAGTAATTTTCTTAGTTTAACCTGATATGTAAAGCACAAAATAACCAGATGTCACAGTGCTGTTTTGACTATAGAAATATGATTATAATTTTAGTTATATTTTCATTCTATGGTGTCTAACAAAAAGCTAATTCTTCATTCATAAAATTTGACTCTCAAAACTTTAGAAATGTACTCTTAATATATTTCAACGATGACACCATCATTTACATAAATTCATATCACCAATAATGATGATGATGATTATTTTTTAATCAATATTTTTATTATGATGTTGTGGGGTACAGTTAAGGGTTAGGTATACAAATACATTTCATTCAGGCACCCTGTTGATAAGAGGTGTTTCCCCGTCCCCAGACAGATATTTGCTAATGTTAATCCCATCTCCCCACCCCCGCATAGTTTCCCACTACTGTCAGTCATTTTCTTATAGTATTACATTGGATGTTCAAGGTCCATTATATGAGTGAGAACATGTGATACTCGGAACTTTGTATCTGTGAGAGGTCACTCAGTACTATAGACTCCAGTTCAATCCAGGTTGCAGCGAAATTCATGATTTTGTCTTTTTTCAAGCTGCGTAGTATTCCATCATGTATATGTACCACATTTTTTTTAATCCAGTCCTCTTTTGATGGGCAGCATGGTTGCTTCCAGGTTCTTGCTATTGTGAACAATGCTGCGATAAACATTCGTGTGCAGGTATCTTTTTTATAGAGTGATTTGAGTTCTTCAGGATATATTCACAGTAGGGGGATTGCGGGGTCATATGAGAGGTTGATATTTAGAGCTTTTAGGAATTGCCACACTGCTTTCCACAGAGGTTGCACTAGATTACACTCCCACCAACAGTGTAAAAGTGTTCCCTTTTTGCCACACCTTCCAGCAGCTGTTATTTTTTTGAGTTGTTGATAATTGCCATTCTGACTAGAGTTATGTGGTATCTAAAAGTGGTTTTGATTTGCATCTCCTTGATGATTAGTGAGGTTGAACATTTCTTCATGTGTCTTTTGGCTGCTCAGATGTCTTCCTTTGTGAGGTGTCTGTTCATATCTTTTGCCCATTTTATAATGGAATTGTTTATTTTCTTCTTTTCAGCACTTTTGAGTTCCTTGTAGATCAAAGATGTTAAGCCTTTGTCTGACCTGGTGTTGGCAAATACTTTTTCCCAGTCTGTAGGCTGTCTCCCTGATCTCTTGATGGTTTCTTTGGCTTTTAAGAAGCTTGTCGGAGACGGGGCAAGATGGCGATGGCATAGGTGAACTGGTGAGATTCTCTGAACGTGAGGTCCCAAAAAGGCTATCACTTCACTACCCCCATCCCCCAGCCCACCACCAACCGTGCTGGGGTCAGGCCCGGGAACTTCAGTCCCATGCAAGGCCAGATATTGCGCCCCTCCCCCCACTGCTGCCGTTCTACTCGTGTGTGGAAGTCTCCGGTCCCAGCCCCCTCCAGATCCCTCCTCGGCTGCATTGTCTCCAGCCCGGGCACCCGGCATCAAGCCGCCGGTCACACAGGGAGGCTCTGGGCACCCGCCCCTCAGAGACGCTGGTTCCATTTCTGGCTGAAGTCCTCTGTAGGGTCCCAGCGCCACTCTCGCTGTTTAGAGCCTGCCCTTTGGAACTTTGGAGCTCTGGAACTCCAGGTCCATCCTGGCTGAGGCACTCAGCATGAGACCCCAAATCAGAGGACCCAGACAAGCGGAGAAAAACAGACCTGCTTAAACTGCCTTGCCATTCTCCAGGCAGAGACTTCCATTGCCCTGCCCACTTATCAACAAACTTTACCTCATTTCCTAAGGCCAGGTATTGCAGCGTGCGGGGAAGTTTTGGGTCCCTGCTCCCTCCAGCTCTCTCCCCGGCCAGGCACCTGGCACTGCAGGTCACACAGGGAGGCTCTGAGCTCCCGCCCCTCAGAGACACCGGTTCCATTACTGGCTGAATACTCCGTAGGGTCCCAGCACCACTCTCGTCATTTACAGCCTGCCCTTTGGAACTTTGGAGCTCTGGAACTCCGGGTCCACCCTGACTGAGGCACTCAGCGTGAGACCCCAAGCCAGAGGACCCAGACAAGTGGAGAAAAACAGATCTGCTTAAACTGCCTTGCCATTCTCCAGGCAGAGACTTCCATTGCCCCGCCCACCTAGCAACAAACTTTACCTCAGCTCCTAAGGCAACAGTGTGAAACAGGAGACAAAGCCCCACCCCTATGCTGCAACGAAAAACAAAAGGGAGAGGCTGGAATCGGAGATCACAGAAGTGACTCTAGTCTGATCGCTTATTTTGACTTATGATTTTATCATTGAAACTGTTGGTCTAGATTACATTTGGTGTTTACCTTCTGACTTATACTGTTTTCTTGATTTTTTTGGGATGTCCTCTGTTTAGCTATCAGTATTCTTTAAGGAATCTTTC